>NC_057801.1:147846884-148146884 GCF_018294505.1 Triticum aestivum
CTTTTCTTCCGGGGATCCCCACCCCACCGCCCAATGAACGCACCCCCCCCATCGCCGGTGACTGCTAACCAAAGGTCTCATGACTTCGAATACCCACCGACCACTAATTTATTACCATTTCTGTCCTTCATATACGCGCTGATGGGTGGGCCCTATGGTAATGTGCGCTGGTGAATGTGGACCGTTTGACTGGTCAATTGATCGTGTTATCAACAAATTACGGAGTTGTATGGTGAGCCAGTGACCGTATGATCACCCTAAAATATACTCCTATTTTATTAACACAGTACAGACTCAAACTACCATTTCTTTCTTTCATATATGGGCTGACTGGTGGGCCCCATGGTTACGCGCCCCGATGGTGCAACACTAGTTGCGCCGCGTGCAATGTTTGACTAGTCAATTGATTGTGTCATCAACAAAATACGGAGTTGTATGGGTGAGCCAGTGACCGTATAATCATGACATGTATTTGTTTAACACGGTACAGACGCAAGGGCTCATATATACGCGCAAGCACTCAGCGCTATAAGCGCACACACGTGAACCCTACCCCTATGAGCACCTTCGACAGAGTGGGCCAACATATATGATCTTGAGATTTTACAAAGTCACCATAGGTGCCTCGTAGTGGAGTGGAATGTCTCCACCCACTGAACGTACATCGCTGGAAAATACTAAAATTAACACAAGATAAATGCGAGCACCGGGACTTTAACCTTGGTGGGCTCGAGAAACCACTGTCCTCTAACCATCCAACCACATGTTGGTTAGCACGACAAAATGTATGTGGTGACCATGATGAGCTTATTCTGAAATCCAGTGACCATATCGTGCTTTCGCTTCAAATACAATGACCGTAAGTGTCGTCAACAAAATATGGAGCATGCATCAAATGCAAAGTCCGTCAGTGTCATCAACAAAATATGGAGACGTGTCGTGAGCTAGATACCGTTGTACTATTGTATATGCTTATTTTCTTAGTGCCCGATTGCATGTGTGGTGTGGTGGGCACATCATTTCTAGTTGTGGTGGGTCAACATGGAGACTCATGGGTCGGTTCCATCCTGCGCCACATATAGGTTGGACCGAGACGTGTTACACGAAGACCCATGTGGAGGACAAGGCGTATAACACGAAGCTACCAGAGTCGCGGAGGACTCTATCCCCACTGGTGATAAGCCGACTATATATGATTTGTAACCCTAGGCCCTTAGTATGTTATACAAGCTTGGGGGGCTAGTTCGTCGATAGTATACGCACACGCACAATGCCTGGTATTCACGTGTACTTTGTACACACCCATATCACTAATATACAGTACCAGGAGTAGGCTCTTTCTTGAACTGCAAGGGTCCGATCCGAACTAGGGTAAAACTTTTCCTCGTATTACCATCCAGCCTAACAGCCAGGGATATCCTACCGAATGATATGATGAAATCATATCTGCCAACTACTAAGAGAGAGGTGTGTCGGGGGGGCAATGTGTGCGAGAGAGGCCTAAAGATAATGTGCGTGCGGGAGACACATAGGCACATATATGTGCGTATAGAGGGCTAGTAGAGACCGTGCATGTGTGTATATGCATGTGAGAGAAATAGTGTTTTCCAACTGAGATTAGTGAAAAGAGTGGTACATAGTAGTCAGAAAGAGAGAGAGAGAGAGAAATAGAGAGAGCATGTGTGTGAGACACCTCGACACCCTGAGGGAGATTGTGAGCATGTGTGAAAGAGAAATGCCGATGCATATAAAGTGTGTGCACTTATGCGTTAGATAGAGAGATATATAACGCGTTTGTGAGAACGGGCCGAGGCATAGTGCATCTACGTGTAAAAGGCGGTTCTATGCATTAAATTAAAATATAAATGGCATTATTATTTTTGGATGAGATCATGAATTTTGCAAATTGCGTATGGACGAAAATCAGTCTATCAGACACCCATACTCTGTTGAATTCTAGCATGTGCATGTGTTTATTTCATATTATCGATCCATAGAGTGAGAGCGGTTTGAAATATAGGCAATGGATGCTTTTGCGATTCATATATAAACATTAATCAGTGCACTCCATGTTGTTAGTGTGAAGCACTTTATACATTTGTCACTTGCATGGATACATTCCAAATTGCTAGCTACGAAATAGAATACATGTCGAATTCAACATAAAGGGGGTTTCGAAGATTCAAATTCATAGGAAGTGCATTCATCTATTTGAACCCGAGATAATGGCATTTGTAAATCAGATGTAAAAGGGGGCATCAATCTTGTGAGTTTCAACATGCTATATATATTCATACGCATATCTAACTTTTTTTGCAACCAAGGAGATTATATCTGGAACCATGCATGAACTGAGGTAAGTTGCATATTTTTTAATATATACTCATGTACAATGTATATTCAAATGTACCCCCTCCATTCCAAAATAATCGTAGCTTTAGGATTTTCAAGAGTAAAGATTTGTGAAGTTTGACAAATCCTGAAAGTTCAATTCAAGAGAACCGAAAACATTAATGCTTCTGCTCCCAAATATTGAACAAAGCGCCAAATAGGCCTCTGGTCACCCGAAACCGCACGAGACTAATGTTTGGTGGTAGGAAATTACTGTCCTGACTCTGGCCCGTGTAGCCTATCGGCCCGATGTCCAAAGGTCTAAACCGGGGTAGGTTGGTAACTTCACCAAGACGCCAGTCTCAACCGCCTCCGAGAAGCATTCATACGCCGTGGGTGCCTAAACACCCATGCGCTCGGCCAAAATCTATCCCACCCACATTTGGGACACCTGAAATGACTGTCCTACCCCCAACCCGCAATATGTCTGAAATTTTAGATGGGGGAAAAGTTTGTAACTTTCCCCAAATTTCAAACAAGCGCGTGTCAAACCGAAACATTGTTCCCCCTTAGTTCCCCGCCTCCCTCCGTTTCCCCATTCATACTCAGTGGGCACGAAAACGCCCTCTCCACCAGCCGCGAAACGCCAGCCTCCTCCGTCCTCCACCCCATAGCGGCCAATTCACCGCCGCCCTCCTCCATCACGCCGGAGCCAGTACCCCCACGTCCTCGTCCAACGCAACCGCAACCGCAATGTCCTCAAGGACTTAGCAGTTAAAGCCGAGGCAGAGCTGCCTCCACGATGCCGACGCCGACGTGCACTGTACCAGAACCACTCCGACCACACCATCCTACGCCTCACTGCTGCGGCTCCACTGTCGCAACCGTCCACCGCACTGGAGGTGTTCCCGCTATGCCATCGTTCGCCGCCTCGGATATGCTTCCCCGCCGCCGATAGACGGCCACCACACCACACTCAACAACTTGGCCATGGGTTCGTCCAAGGCTTCACCGTCCTCCACAACTTCTAGTTTCTGGCGAACAACAAGAAGATCGTCGGAAAAACAGAAGGAGGACACAGCACTGCCAGCAGAAAGAGGTACTCCTCTTCCCTTATTCATGCAAATCTTACGTCTCCGCTCACACCGTATTCATCCCATGAAAGAAACTAGTTGAGCGCTTCTTACTGGATCTTCTTCGTGATACTAAATTCACAAGGTTTCCTCCCTTTTACTATTTCACCTTTGCTAGAGGTCAGTAGCCTGCCTGGATTTCAATTCAGGGTCAGTCGAACCGCAAATAAAAGAAGCAGCACCCGCTTAGGCGCGCGGGGCACCTAGTCCGCATGTTCCCCTGGGAAGCGGCGCATCGGTGTCTATCATAGGGGTGTGGGGCGCAGGAGCTGCTTGCGCCCGATCTGGAGGTCGGCGGGGCTTGAATGGATGGCCGGGGGGCGGTGCCGAGCACGGTGGTGCGGTGAGGTCGAGGGGAGGGCGCAGGTAAGGGAGGAATATTGGGCTGATGGTCGCTGGCGTTTCGAGGAAGATCGTCAACACTGACTGGCTGGAGGTAGATGAAGGCGATCTGCCCGTTCTTTGTACATCGGACGGTACAGAAAAAATGGACTGACCTATTTGCTTTCGGTCGATTGTTATTTTCATAGAATCATGTAGTAATTTAGTGTGCCATGCATGTTGTAGAGCTATCATATGTCTCCCGCCATTTATTTCTCACCGACCTTCTATCTGCTACCTTTACACTGTACTAACTGTGCACACACTTCACCCATACTCACACTATTGTTTTTTTATGCATGGGTATTTCAGACTCTAACGCAGTGTTGATGAATGCAGAAAAGAAAAGACAGAAGTCGCTCCAGTGTAATTCGAAGATAAGCACTAAGTGTTTCAGCGCTCTAATGGGTGCAGTGTCAGCAGTTGGAGACAGTAAACGTAGCTCTGCAGTTGATGATCTCAATTTCCACACACAACCATCCCAGGTGCTTGCTTTAACTTCGCTCTGTCAAATGTGGTTGCATGTTGCATATGGTGTCTAGCTTGTATTGCTTCCAATTTGGTTAAATTGCATCTGCTTACTTTACACATTATACCTTTGATAATGACATGCATTCCTGTTTTTGATACATACTACATATGTCTATTAACCATGTTTGTACATCAAACTAATGCTCTTTTGTATCCCTCGTCAATTGCTTATGATGAGACAGTCACCCCAGTGGGTTACTGTGAGATGCCCTACTCGTTTAAAGAGTGCAGTGTCATCCTCCCCACATGATTCTCAAGAAACAGCAAGGCTAAATGAAGATAGTCAACGTAGCTCTCTAGTTGATCACCGCAATTCCCCCTCACCACCATCGCAGGTGATTGCTCTACTTGGCAGTGTGATATGTGGTTGCATGTTGCATATGGTGTCTACCTTGTAATGCTTCTAATTAGGGTAAATTGCATCTGCTTAGTTAACACATTCTACCTGTGAATATGACATGCCTTCCTGTTTTTGGTACATACTACGTCTTTCTATTAACCATGTTCTTACATCAAACTACTTTTCTTGTGTATCCCTCATCAATGCTCCTAATTTGTTAAATTGCATCTCCTTAGCTTACACATTATACATGTGAATATGACACGTCTTCCTGTTTTTGGTACATACTACATCCGCCTATCACACCATGTTCTTACATCAAACTACTGTTCTTGTGTATCCTGCGTCTATCGCTTATGATGAGACAGTCACGCACGTGGGTTGATATGAGACGCAATACTCTCATAAATAATGCAATTTCATCCTCTGCACATGATTCTCAAGAAACATCAAGCCTAAATGAAGATATTGAACGTAGCTCTGTACCTGAAGACCGCACTTCCCCTACACCACCATCACAGGTGCTTGCTCTAACTTCGCAGTGTGATATGTGGTTGCATGTTGCATACGGTGCCTAGCTTGTAATGCTTCTAATTAGGGTAAATTGCATATGCTTAGTTTACACACTATACCTGTGAATATGACATGCCTTCCTATTTTTGGTACACACTACATCTATGTGTTAACCTTGTTCTTACATGAAACTACCTCTCTTCTGTATCCTGCATCAATCACTTACGATGAGTCACCTTTATTCATTGCATATTGCATATTATTTCTAGCCTGTTGCCATGTATTGCTTCTAATTTGGTCAAATACATTTGTTAGGGCACCCTTTTAATTTGGCAGAGTGATATTGGTTTCATCTTTCATATATGGTTTCTAGCTTGCATCGATTCTAACAAGTTCAAGCACCTTGTGCTTAGTTTACACTTTATACATCATACATGTCAATATGTCATGTCGTCCTGTTTTTCATACATATTCCATCCTCCTATCATGCGGCTGCCTTACATGAAAGTAGTGTTCGTCAGTATCATGCATCAATGAGTTCTGAAGAGGAAATTTTATTCCTTTTTCTTGTGGGTTTGACTTGACAAGGCAAAATCAAGAAAGAGGAAGGAAAATAGTAAGGAAGGCGATGATGGTGGTCCTCTGCAGCAACGTAAATGGAGCATCTGTACTGATTCTCCTTGTACTGATAGTGCATTACAAGGTCCAAGTCTCCGCTCCCCTACTCCACCATCCAAGGTGCTTGCTCTAACTTGGCAGTGTGATATCTGGTTGCATGTTGCATATGGTGTCTAGCTCATATTGCTCCTAATTAGTGTAAACTGCATCTGCTTAGCTTACACATGATACATGTGAATATGACACGCTTTCCTGTTTTTGGTACATACTATATCTGTCTATCACACCATGTTCTTAAATGAAACTACTCTTCTTGTGTATCCTGCATCAGTCACTTATGATGGGACACCTTTAAGTTGGCAGTGTGATATTGGTTTGCGTCTTGAATATGATTTCTAGCATGTATTGCTTCTAGTTTGATGAACGCCACCTATGACAAGACAGTTTTAACTTGGCAGAGTGATATTGATTGCACCTTCCATATGGTGTCTTGCAATGTTTCTAATTTGTTGAAGTGCCTTCTGCTTAGTTACCACGTCATAGGTGTGAATATGTCAAGCCGTCCATTTTTTCATACATATTCGATCCTCATATCATGACTTTGCCTTTCATCAGAGTAGTGTTCGTCAGTATCATGCATGAATGAGTTCTGAAGAGCGAATGATATTCCTTTTTCTTGTCGGTATGACCTCACAATGCAAAATCAATAAAGATGAAGGAAATTGGCAAGGCATTGGATGATGGTGGTCCTTCCGAGCAACTGAAACAGAGGTTCTCTACAGATTCTACTCCGCCATCCTCCCAACAAGATTTGCAAGACAACGCAAGGCTAGACAGTCAACGTAGTTGTGTAGATGATGAGCACATCTCCCCTACTCCACCATCACAGGTGCTTTCTCTAACTTGGCACTATTATATGTGGTTGCATGTTGCGTATGATGTCTAGCTTGTATTGCTTCTAACTTTGTTGAATTGCATCTGCTTACTTTACACATAATGCCTGTGAATATGACATGTGTTCCTGTTTCTACATCAGACTACTATTCTTGCATATCTCGCATTAGTCACTTATGATAAGGCACCTTTAAGTCGCCAGTGTGATATTGGTTGTGTCTTGCATATGATTTCTAGCATGTACTGCTTCTAATTTGTTGAAACGCCATACAGTTTGAACTTGGCAGAGTGATATTGGTTGCATCTTTCATATGGTGTCTAGCTTGCATTGCTTCTAATTTGTTGAAATGCCTTCTGCTTATTTACCACATCATAGGTGTGAATATGTCACACCATCCTGTTTTTCATACATATTCCATCCTCGCATCATGTGTTTGCTTTTCATCAGAGTAGTGTTCGTCAGTATCATGCATGAATGAGTTCTGAAAAGCAAATTTTATTCCTTTTTCTTATCGGTTTGACTTCACAATGCAAAATCATTACAGCTGAAAGAAATTAGTCCGGCAGTGGATGATGGTGGTCCTTCGGAGCAACTCAAACAGGGGGTCTCTATAGATTCTACTCCGCCATCCTCCCAACAAGATTCGCAAGACAACACAAGGCTGGACAGTCAACGGAGCTGTGTAGATGATGAGCACATCTCCCCTACTCCACCATCACAGGTGCTTGCTCTAACTTGACACTATTATATGTGGTTGCATGTTGCGTATGATGTCTAGCTTGTATTGCTTCTAACTTGAATTGCATCTGCTTACTTTACACATAATGCCTGTGAAATATGACACGTGTTCCTGTTTCTAGAACATACGTGTACATGATGAGCACATATCCCCTACTCCACCATCACAGGTGCTTGCTCTTACTTGGAACTGTTATACGTGGTTGCGTTTCCCGTATGATGTCTAGTTTGTATTGCTTTTGATTATGTTGAATTGCATCTGCGAAGCTTATAACTTATACCTGCAACGATCACTTACCCATAAGACACATTTAACTTGGGACTATAATGTAGGTTGCATCTTGCATTGTCTTCTAGCTTCTACTACTTCTAATTTCTTGAAATGGCACTTACAACGACACACTTTTTACCTGATAGAGTGATATTGGTTGCATGTTCATATGGTGCCTAGCTTTCATTTCTTCTAATTTTGTTGAAATGCCTTCCACTTACTGTTTTTTCATACATATTCCATCCTCCTATCGTACGTGTGAATATGAAACGTTGTCTTTTTTGTATATATTCCATCTTCCTATCCTGCGCTTGCCTTACATCAAAGTAGTGTTCGTCTGTAGCATGCATCAACCAGTTATGTAGAGCTAATTTTATTCATCTTCTTGTGGTTTTGACTTCATAAGGCAATATCAGAATATAGGAAGGAAAAGAGTGAGTTAGGGGATGTTGGTGGTCCTCCGCACCGACGCAAACAGAGACTCTCTAGATTTGCCACTGCTACTGCTAATGAAGTTGAAGTCCCAAGTCTACATGATGAGTTCATCTCCCGTACTCCACCATCGCAGGTGCTTGCTCTAAGTTGACAGTGTGATAATTGGTTTCATGTTGCATATGTTGTCTAGCCTGTATTTCTTCTATTTTGATTAAATTGCACCTGCTGAGTTTATACGTTATACATGTGCATATGAAATGGCTTTCTGTGTCTATAATACACTTCATCTATCTATCATACCATGTTCTTACATCAAAGTACTACTGTTGTGTATCCCGCATCAGTCACTCATGATTGGATGCTTTTAACATGGCAGTTTGATAGTGGTTGCATCTTGCATTGATTTCTACGTTGTACTACTTCTAATTTTTCGAATTGCCACTTATGACAAGACACTTTTAACTTGGCAGAGTAATATTGGTTGCATCTTTCATATGGTGTCTAACTTGCATTACTTCTATTTTCTTGAAAATCCTTCTACTTAGTTTGCACATCGTAGATGTGAATATGTCATGCCGTCCTGTTTTTCTTACATATTCCATCCTCATACGGTTGTCTTACATCAAAGTATTGCTTGTCTGTATCATGCATCAATGAGTTCTGAAGAGTGATTTTATTCTTTTGTGTTGTGGGTACAGCTTGACATGGCAAAGTCAAAAAAGAGCAAGGAAAATTATATAGTAGGGAGTGCTGTTACTCGTCGAGTGAAACGGAAAAGCTTCTGCCGTCGACATTCTGCTGGTACTTATAGTGCAGTAGAAGGTCCAAGTCCACCGGCTAAATCTACAAACACAGTATCACCTGCTCCACCAGCTGCAGCATCCGCTTCAACTGTACCAGCATCTCAACCAGTTACTCGTTCGTTTGCTCCGGAACTGGCCAGTTCCCAAGCTGCCTTCACACCTAACACTACTTCCGAAGCACTGCTGACACAACAGGACTTGGCAAGATCAGATGAACCTCATGAGCATCAACACCAAGACGGTACCTGACAGAGTCAAGTTGCAGTTGCATGCTCCTTTATATGTACTCTCACAGTTTGATGTACACTAACACTTTCCATATTCGTTGTTGAACTAGCACCACGGTGCAAGCGGAAACAGACATCAGGGATAATGCTTGACAGATTAACAAAATCTAAAGGAGGAAGAATGGAGATCCATTTTGAGGCAGGTTTAAAAAGGCCACGTGATGCTACAGAGTCAGCCAAGTTAGTACCAGAGGCAGCCGTTGCTGTTAGGTGTCATGCATGTATCCTCCCAACGTGGATCCAGTATAGGAATGAGAAAGACAATACCCAGTTTAACACCTTCCTTGACCATTTATCCGTAAGTAATGTTATTCATCGCAATTAGTAATATTGTCTAGCTCTGTCCCATACTTTCTAGCTTCCTCCTAATAAGACTCACATTCTTTTTCAACAGATGAGGTTCAAGTTGGATCTGAAAGATGATGTAACTAAACAAGCATGCACTCATGTTTTTCAGTCTGCTCTGCGATGGTATCGGTACCACCTTAGAAAATCTCACTTTGAAGGCAAGGCAAAAATGAAATCGCCCAAACATCTCCAGTGGAATATATTACAGATGAAGACTGGACAGCCCTCGTTAAACACTGGTCTGATCCAAAGTATCAGGTAGGCTATATGTATTTGATCAGACCACATATTGAACTTCTATTTATGTATGTGCCTTACAAGTGTATCTTCTTCTAGGCTAATTGTTTGAAGAACAAAACTAACCGTTCTAAAGTGAAATTCCAACAGACAACAGGATCTCGTAGCTATATTGCACACGGGGAGGCTCTTGTAAATAGCTGCTACTTCTTTTTTGTGCCATATTATCGTATCTATATTGACTTGTTCCAAATACAGAGGAAAGCCCGTGCGGACCAAAAAGAACCTGAACCAAATGCAGTGCAAATCTTCAAGGATTGACACACCAGCAAGATGAAGGGCATGAGCATACCAGTTCAAGCCGCTATTGTAAGTCCTTACTCCTCCTCCCTTGAACTGATTGGTACTGTGATGTGTTCATTTAACTACTTGGTTTGCAGCCAATGTCAGTTACTCTGTTCACTTTTATACACAGTTGTCTTAACGTATCATTTCACCTTACATGGTTTAAAAGAGATGAAGGATATTCTTTTGGTCTTGATCTGTAATCTAGTTGTTATGTTCACGTGCACACACAATGATAAAATAGCCTGTTTGTTTTATATATGTTTGCCCATGATATGAATGATGTCATACTATGTCATCCTACTTTAAACCATGTCCCTTTATCCTTAGATGTCAACAAATGTGAGGAAATATACAATACAGTAGGCATGCTACATGGACATATGTTCCGAAAGTGATTTTATTATGTAGTTGGCACTACAATACATGCTAATGTATTACAGTAGTTCACCAAAATAAGTTATGTATAAACGTTTAACCTACTTTGTTTGTTTTTGTCTCATTAGTAACTTATCTGGTACACTAATCTACAAGTTCAAACTTTCAGGAAGCTATGGAACAAATGATTGAACAGCCACAACCACCTGAAGGTGATGAGGCTACTACAGGCACAATGTCACCTCTTGCTGCAGTGCGTCAGTATCTCTCCACTAATAGTGCAAAAAGCACCTTCCTGCGTAATTCTGGGTTGGTTGTCAAGGTAACCTCGTCCAACTCGCCTACTGAACAAAATCTTCCAGCTAGACAGAGTGATATATCTGTGCTCCAGACACAAGTCCAATCCCTAATGGACGTTGTTTCGGAAACAAGAATAGTGGTTGAGAAATGTCGTCAAGATATGAATGGTTTTGAAACCAGTCTATCAGACATTCGCTTCGTTGTTCAAGAGCAATGGCAGAAAAAAGGTGGAGATCGTGCTGCTCCATCAGATTCTACAGCCTAAAACATTAGCACTCAAGTCAAATGATCTGTGCTTCTATACATCTGATGGTGCTTTTATCTGGAAGGACTGTAAACTTTATGCCAACAGGCCTTTTGTTGTATGGTTGGAATTTATTTTGTTGTGATACAACATTTATGATGTTGCCACAGGCTGCAGTAATTACGATGCTATTTTTGTATAGTGTAGGTTTATCTTAGTAATGTATTCGGCCGAAAGCTTCGTAGGAGCCCAACATGCCAACATTCGTCGGGGCCATTCCAATTGGGCTAAAAAATTTACGGGCCGAAATTGGCATGTAGCCCACTAAAAATATATGGGCCTAAATCACCATAAGCTTTCATATTTTTCTGCTAGGCCTGTGCCCATAGTGGGCCTTTAACAGGCCTAAACATAATTTGGGCCCTCAGTAAAAATAGGCCATTTACAGGTGTAAATATCTCGAGCCCATAAAAAACATGGGCCTTTAATAGACGAAAAGTGAGATTGGGCCCTGATTGTGCCAAATAACCCACTGGACTTAGCAGGCCGAAATGGTGGCCCATTTACGATGCGGATCTTTGACAGGACAACATTCGGACGGGTCGTAAATGCGCCGACCTAATACACGGGCCTTTAACAGGCCGGAACTTCGGTCGGGCTAGATTATCGTCATTTTTATATGGGCCGTTAATGGGCCCGATATGACGTTGGGCCACATATGGCCCATGGTTTACGTCTGGCGTTAACATGCCGAAAATGACAACAGGCCAAAAGTGGCCCAAATCTATAGTGGGCCTCTAACACGCTGAATGTCAGACATGGCCGAATATGACCCAAATCCTTCACGGTCGTTTATGGGCCGAAAGTTTTGATGGCCTGTAAATGGGCCCAAATGAAGCCTGACCTTTAACAGGCCGGAAATACACCGGGCCGTAATTCGGCCCAATTACTTAGCGGACTGTTAACGGGCCAGAAGTGACCATGGGTCGCGTTGATGACAAGTTTAGGACAGGCCGTTGACGGGCCGATTTGACAGAGAATGTTGGGCCTTTAGCTGGGCCGGCCCATTATGGTCTGCAGAATCTTGTGGGCCTTTAGCTGGGCCGGCCCATTATGGTCTGCAAAATCGTGCGGGCCTTTAGCTGGGCCGGCCCATTATGGTCCACTAAATTTTGTGGGCCTTTAGCTGGGCCGGCCCATTATGGTCCGCTAAATCTTATGGGCCTTCGGTTGGGCCAGCCCATTTAAACTTTGTGGGCCACTTTCGGGACGGTCCACATGTCAACATATCATAGGCCCATCTCGACCGTTGGATGAGTGACACTTGTGCTAACGCGGAGCTGACGCGTGGATCCGTCAGCCAATGAGAATTTTACACGTGGAAAATAGGCATTGGTCGTGGCTGTTAACGGGTTATCGGATCCAAAATCAGACCCGATAGCTTAACAGCGTTCCGTTACGGTGGATGCCATGTGTCAGCCACCCTTGACGAAAGCACTTCTGTGACGCGTGATTTATCATCATGGAAGTGGACACTTCCATGATGATAATTTTGGTAATGTCATGGAACACTTCTACGACAGCACAGGTATGACTATCTTGATTCTGTCATAAGATCGTCATGGATGTACATGCATGACAGAAAACGCGACCTATGTGACAAACACGTATCATCACGGAAGTGTATTTTTTTGTAGTGGAGGGACACTACCTGTGTTATCTTGCAATTCTCACAAACACATTAGTCCCTCAACCACGTTTGTCGTCAATACTCCAAAACCAACTAGGGGTGGCACTAGATGCACTTACACCATGCACTAACTCTGAGAAGCCATAAATTTATTGTGTAGGGGGTTGGCTATTTATAGCCAGGAGCCAACCCGACATGATATGTTCGAAATGAACCCGGGTCACTAAGGAACTGACATGTGTCCAACGGTCAGATTTCAAACACGCACGATAGCTTGGCTTGGGCTACAAGCAAAGCTGGCTCATCCAACTCTTGATAAGATTTGCTCTCATTTTCTTCGCTCGAAGACATAGGATTTTGGTTGAGCATCACTTCAGTCATCTGACTTTGTTCACTTGGACCCCACTTAACAGTACGGCGGTTCCTATGACTCAAGAAAGAAGAAAAGGAAACTACGAAAGAAACTATGTCTTCGCACTCCATAGTCTTCAAGTGAATGTCTTCACACGTCATTATCTTCAACGTGAATGTCTTCACAAACCACCATTGACTTCAATGTCTTCATACATTTTTAGGGGTCATCTCTAGTAGGTAAACCGAATCAATGAGGGACTACTACATTTGTTATCCTGCAATTCTCACAAACACATTAGTCCCTCAACCATGTTTGTCGTCAATACTCCAAAACCAACTAGGGTGGCACTAGACGCACTTACAAAAGGCCTCGTTGCTGATGTCAAATCCTCATGCTGGCGATTCTCAGCTTCACAGCCTACGTCTCCCACAACACCCCATGCGGGGGAGGCGCTGGACGGGGCCAACGTGGTTATCATCCCGACCAGGGGCGACCTCTTCAATGGCCTATGGGACTCATTTGAAGGTAAATTGGTGCTTAGTATCTTCATAAGCACAGCAATAACAATTCGATTATCTACATATTGTATAGTTGTTATCATGCATATGATCAAACTTTGGCTTTCTCAATGACTAATATACTCTAGAATTTTTTTCATCACGGTAAATTATAATTTGCTGAGAGAGGTGAAGGAAACAATCAAACTTGAAAAAAGTAAGTTGTCTAATCTTATTTTATATTCACAAGACAGTTTATTTTTTGGAAGAATAGATAGGAAATCAAGCAGATGATCTATTGTACTCAAGTTGAGAGTGGTTGTATCTTAATTCATGCATGTACATGCTTTCGAGGTGATGTGCCCAACATGCTTCTGCATGACAATGACAATGAGAAATGAGCATAACTCAGGCATAGATCACATTGATTAATGTTGGTGAATTTGAGGTGTGCCTTCTTGTTGTCCCATTTCCTTTTGGTGATTTTGCATGCTGAGTGTGATGATTCTAGGTTACGGAGGTCCACTTGATTTCTACTATCCCTTAAAATGGTTCAACTCTTTGTACATACCAGTACTTCCAAAACATGAGGAATTTCCAACAACGGACACGGTGGTTGCTTTAAGAGTTAATAATGAACACGGTGGCCTATCAGTTGCATGCCCAACAACTAACATCATTTTTTTGTTTTGTGGTAATGCACGACATAAAATTGTGTTACACCGTGACAATGACTTAGGAGACATCAGATTTGCCTTCTTAGCTGGGGGGCGTCATGGGCGGCGCATGCCCCCGCCCCCTCCTTGATGGTGATGGCAGATCGACACAAACACGTGAGGAGGGGATCAAGGCGAATAGGCAGCGGTTGGCAGGGGACTCCTCCTTGGCAGTCCATGGGGAAGTATGTGTGAAGGAGAGAAAGTGATGCGACCCCGTCTTCGAAGAAGAGGGAGTACAAGGGGAGGTCCGATCTTCATGGCGTAGGATTGATAAATGGATGGGGATAACTAGCTGCAAGCAGCTAAAAACGGAAAATAAGAGATTATGACCCGACGAGGCGGAGGCTCACCGAAGCTTGCAATCCGAACATTCGCCGGTCCACAACCCGCAATACTACCCCACACAACCACGCTCAAGTCGTGGAGCACGGGACAGGTGCAATCCGCAAGGGAAACCACGAACTCTAATCCACACAACACGATCTAGTCGTGGAGCACGAATTAGGAGCAATTTCTCAAGGAATCACGAGAATAAGGGTAACAAGAGCTCTCCAATCTCAGGAGGAGTCTTTGTCTTTGGTCTTTGATAGAAATGGCAAAAGTCCCCAACGAAGGGAAGAGCTAGCCTATTTATAATTGGGACAACCCCCCTGGGTAGGTGTGAAATAGAACTAGCTTCTGGAACCAGCTTAGATGTGAAAGGAAACCAGCTTTGTTTGACTAAATAGCTTCAAGACTTAAAGAGGTAGCTTCTGGAATACTCTCGTTGGAGGTGGTTGGCAGTTCCCGACCAAATATTGTTCACTGGAGTCGAACGATGTTTCCTTTAGCAGCAAACTCGAGTTCTGGGAACCTTTCGCAAGTTGGAATATGCAAACTCGTACAAAACATTGTTTCGTCAGAATCGGAACAATGTTTCTTCAGCAGACAACTCATTCTTCATGAATTCCTAACTTTGTTCCTTCGTCATAAAACATTGTTTTGCACGGACTGAAATGTGTTTGGCCTTCTCCGATATCGCACCTGAGTCCAACCAACAACAAAGGAGGTGAAGGCACAACCATGTTTTCAAGGTCAAAGGATATACTTAAGTTAGCGTTCACCTGATCATGTATTTGCATTGCGCGGCTTCTTGTGATTGGACCGTTGATGATTGGTGGTGTGTTGCCCATGATTGGGATGTCCTCATCATCCTCCCCCTCTTGAGAAGGAGTCGTCCTCGACTCTAAAGGCCCAAAGTATGGGGAAAGATCGGAAACATTGAAGGTTGGGCTAACACCATATTCTTCAGGAAGATCGATCTTGTAAGCATTGTCGTTGATCCTTTCGAGCACCGCAAATGGTCCATCACCGCGTGGCTGCAACTTTCACTTGCTTGCTCAGGAAATTGGTCCTTCCGAAGGTGTACCCATACCAAATCGCCTTGCTTGAACACCAGCTTCTTCCTGGTCTTGTTTACCCGCTTTGTATATTGTTCAGTCATTTTCTCAATGTTCTCCTTTGCTTGGGCATGAAGTTTCTTGAAGAAACTAGCACGCTTACTTGCATCAAGGCTGGTTCATTCCTGATGTGGCAAAGGCAAAATATCGATGGGAGCAATAGGTTTGAGTCCATAAACAAGTTCAAATGGGCAAAATTTAGTGGTCGAATGTACCGCCCTGTTATACGCGAACTCCACATGAGGTAGGCACTCTTCCCACATCTTCAAATTCTTCTTGAGGACTGCTCGTAGCATCATGGACAATGTTTTGTTGACAACTTCAGTCTGTCCATCGGTTTGTGGGTGGCATGTCGTGGAAAATAGGAGCTTGGTGCCAAGTTTTCCCCACAAGGTCTTCCAAAAGTAGCTTAGAAATTTGGTGTCACGGTCTGACACAATCATGCGTGGTACTCCATGTAGCCACACAACTTCCTTGAAAAATAGATCAGCAATGTGTGAAGCATCATCGCTCTTATGATAAGGGAAAAAATGTGCCATTTTGCTAAAACGATCAACTACCACAAACACCAAGTCGCTCCCCCTCTTAGTCCATGGTAAACCAAGAACAAAATCCATAGAAATATCTTCCCATGGAGTATTCGGAATAGATAGAGGGGTATATAAACCATGAGGATTCAAGCGGGACTTAGCTTTGTGACAGATCTCCCATCTAATCACGTAGCGTTCCACATCACGTCTCATGCACGGCCAAAAGAAGTGATCAACGAGCACACTCTCAGTTTTCTTGGCTCCAAAATGTCCCATGAGGCCATCAGCGTGAGCCTCCTGCAAGAGCAACAAACAAACAGAACAATCTGGGATGCACAATTTGTTAGCTCGAAATAGAAATCCATCATGCAAGTGAAACTTCTCCCATCACTTTCCTTTGTTGCACTTTGAAAATGGTTCATAAAAGTATGAGTCATGAGCATACAATTCTTTGATGCTTTCAAAACCAAGAATTTTAACATCAAGTTGGGAAAGTAAAATGTGACGCCTAGACAATGCGTCGGCAACAACATTATCCATCCCTTTCTTGTACTTGACAATATAAGGAAAAGACTCTATGAACTCACTCCATTTTGCATGTCTATGGTTTGGTTTTATTAGCCCTTTAGATGTTTAACAGATTCATGGTCAAAATGTATTACAAACTCTTTTGGCCAGAAGTAATGCTGCCATGTTTCCAAAGATCGAACAAGTGCATACAATTCTTTATCATAGATAGAATAGTTAAGAGTTGGACCATTAAGCTTCTCACTAAAATAGGCGATGGGTTTACCTTCTTGCATTAGTACTCCACCAATGCCAACACCACTTGCATCACATTCAATCTCAAATATCTTACCAAAATCAGGAAGTGAAAGCAAAGGGGCTGATGTCAATCTCATCTTCAATTCTTGGAAGGACTTGTCTTGGGCATCACCCCATTGGAATGGAGTGTCTTTCTTCATTAACTCATTCATTGGTGCAGCAATGGTGCTGAAATCCTTCATGAACCGGCGGTAGAAACCTGCAAGTCTGAGGAAGCTACGTACTTGGCTCACATTTTGTGGAGGCATCCACTCACGAATAGCCTTGATCTTCTCTTCATCGACCTCCACACCTTTTGCTGAAACAACAAAGCCAAGAAACACAACCTTGTTTGTGCAAAATGTGCACTTTTCCACGTTAGCATACAACTTTTCCTCCCGTAGGGCAGAAAGCACACATTTTATATGTACAACATGATCCTCCAAAGTATTGCTATAAATCAATATGTCATCAAAGTAAACCACGACAAACTTGCCAATGCAGTATCTAAGCACATGATTCATCAATCTCATGAAAGTACTAGGTGCATTTGTTAATCCAAAAGGCATAACCAACCATTCATAGAAGCCAAATTTTGTCTTAAATGCAGTTTTCCATTCGTCACCCTCTTTCATTCTTATTTGGTGGTAACCACTTCGCAAATCAATTTTGGAAAATATGGTGGAGCCACAAAGTTCATCAAGCATGTCATCGAGCCTAGGAATAGGGTGCCGATATCTCACAGTTATGTTGTTAGCGGATCTACAATCAGTGCACATGCACATGGTACCATCTTTCTTTGGAACTAAAAGTATGGGAACAGCACAAGGAGAAAGACTTTCCCTTACATACCCTCTGTTAAGAAGGTCTTCTACTTGCCTCTGAATTTCCTTCATTTCCTCTGGGTTTGCTTGATACGGTGGCCGGTTTGGTAGTGGGGCGCCCGGAACCAAGTCGATTTGGTGCTCAATGCCCCGCTTCGATGGCAAACCAGGTGGTACCTCCTTGGGAAACACATCCTCATACTCCTGCAAAAGATCAAGAACAACACTAGGAAGAGTGGAGGGTAAGTCGTTAGCAGCCAATAAAGGTTCCTTTTACAGGAGTACAAAGAATGGAGTATTAGGTTCTCTAAATTCCCCCATATCCCTTTTCCTAGCTGTCATAACTAATCCCTCTTTTTCCCGGGGCTTGGTCATATTTGGCTGTGGAGCTTTTGGCTGTGGAAACACTCCCTCACTATGTTGGTGGCTCACTCGTTGTGTATGATCACTCTCTCCCTTTTTCTTTCCTTTTCTTTTCATCTCATCAAGATAGACTTCCTCGGGTGTCATGGGCAGCCAAGTGAACTTTTCTCCTCGATGGACAAAACATAAGCAATTCACACGCCCGCTGATTTGCACATCACGGTCATGCAACCACGGTCGTCCAGGAAGCAAGTGACAAGCGTGCATCGGCACCACATCATACTCAACATCATCTTGATATGTCCCTACTAAAATTGGTATTCGCACGCTGCTAATCACCTTAATTGGGCCACAATCGTTCAGCCATTGCATGCGGTATGGATGTGGGTGACGTTTTGTTTGCAATTGAAGCTTCTCGACCATCTCCGTGCTTGCAATATTGTTGCAGCTGCCACTATCAACAATCACTCGACATATCTTTGAGTTGATAAGGCAACGGGTGTGGAAAAGATTATGCCATTGTCCCTTTTCCTCCTCCACAACCTGGGCGTTGAGTGAACGACATACAACCAAAGCTTCTCCATCAAGTTCCTCATGAGATAAAATAGTTCCTCCTACTTCCCAACCTTGCTCCTCTTCCTCTTCATCATTGCCACCTTCAGGGTCACTTTCAGACTCCCATTCACCTCGTTCATTGATAATCATGGTTCTTTTGCTTGGACATTCCGAAGAAATAAGACCTCTTCCTTTGCACTTGTGGCATTGAATGTTGCTTCCGCGTGTAGAACTCTTTTCTGGAGGTGGAGCAGAGGATACTCCTGCTGTAGCTGATGACCTCTTATCTTGATTGCGAATAGTAGGTGAGGAAGCCATCGAGGCATGTGGGTGTCTAGGTGGTGCACCCTCAAACTGAGAACCATATGGCTATTGTGCTCGCTGCCATGAGTGTGTGGTGGTGCGGCCTTGGAAGGTACGAGTATGACCATTACGCATATTCTTCTTCTCAACTATTATAGCTTGATGTACCACATCTTGCAATGTATCATAAGGAAACATCTCCACAAAATCTGATATTTCATCATTTAGACCATGTAAAAATCTCGCCATCTTCGCCTTATCACTTTCACGAGTTCTTGTCCGAATTAGCAGCACCTCCATCTCTTTATAGTACTCCTCAGCAGTGCGAGAACCTTGAGTGAGCCCCTGCAACCGCTTGTACACTTGCCTCTCATAGTATGATGAAACAAAACGGCGCCTCATGACTTCCTTCATCAAAGTCCAGCTGCGGATATGATTATTGCGTGACATCAACCGATCGTCTTGCAACTGATTCCACCATGTAAGCGCATAACCAGAGAACTCCATAACAGCAAGGTCAACTCTCTTGGCTTCAGAAAAACCATGGATACAAAAGATTTGATCACACTTCTCTTCCCACTCAATATATGCATTTGGGTCCTCTTTTCCCGTGAATGATGGCACATGTAGCTTCACTCTCGCTTGGATGTCACGGTCATCCTGATCACGACGGTCGTAATGATGACCATTGCGACCAAAAACAGCACCACGACGAGGCGGGGAGTAGGGTTCATAGTCCCCCATGCCTTCATCTTCGTCACCATGCTCGGTGAGATCTTCAAAGAAGATGGCATCACCATCATGTGTCGCTCGTCGCCGGTGATTAGCAGCAAACCTGCGGGGGTCGTGGCCTCACCCGCGAGCTTCTCCTCTATGTAGCCCATCCTCACGGGGGGCAGCAAAGTCGACATGCCTCCGTTCAGCACCAACAGTAGGGGCGCCGTCGGCAGCAGCTCCTGTCTCTCGTCCACGACCAACATGGAGATCATTGCGTTCTTGACGTTGCCGGTTGTCGGCGGCCAGCGAGGCAGCGGGGTTGTGTTGATGTTGATCCCCATTACCCACAATAGGAAGACGACCACCGAACATCCTTTGCATAGGTGCAACTATACTCTCCTCAATCATATCACCAAGTGTTGCGTGAGTTTTTGGGAGATCATCTTCCACACGTTGATGTCCATGTACACTCAAGTTGGATCCTGTCATGTTAACTCTTGGAAACAAGTGGACAAAAGAAAAATATATGTGGAAAACACTCAGCTCATCTTCCACATGTTGATGTCCATGTACACACGAGTATTGCGGGTTGTGGATCGACGAATGTTTGGATTGCAAGCTTCGGTGAGCCTCCTCCTCGTCGGGTCATAATCTCTTATTTTTCGTTTTTAAGGGTAACAAGAGCTCTCCAATCTCAGGAAGAGTCTTTGTCTTTGGTCTTTGATAGTAATGGCAAAAGTCCCCAACGAAGGGAAGATCTAGCCTATTTATAATCGGGACAACCCCCCTAGATAGGTGTGAAACAGAACCAGCTTAGATGTGAAAGGGAACCAGCTTTATTTGACTAAATGGCTTCAAGACTTAAAGAGGTAGCTTCTGGAATACTCTCGTTGGAGGTGGTTGGCAGTTCCCGAGCAAACATTGTTCACTGGAGTCGAACAATGTTTCCTTTAACAGCAAACTCGAGTTCTGGGAACCTTTCGCAAGTTGGAATATGCAAACTCGTACAAACCATTGTTTCGTCAGAATCGGAACAATGTTTCTTCAGCAGACAACTCATTCTTCATGAATTCCTAACTTTGTTCCTTCGTCATAAAACATTGTTTTGCACGGACTGAAATGTGTTTGGCCTTCTTTGATATCGCACCTGAGTTCAACCAAAAACAAAGGAGGTGAAGGCACAACCATGTTTTCAAGGTCAAATGATATACTTAAGTTAGCATTCACCTGATCATGTATTTGCATTGCACGGCTTCTTGTGGTTGGACCGTTGATGATTGGTGGTGTGTTGCCCATGGTTGGGATGTCCTCATCAGAAGGTGCCTTGGTGAAGGTGAGGTGGGTGTCATCTGGCTTTAAAGGAGAGGGGTCCAATGAGGAATGTCCCACTACGGCGTGAAACCGAGCGGGGGGGCAGCACAAAAAGGGAAGGGATTTTTGTGTTGGGCCTGCGTGTTGCAGATAACATGAAGGATAGTTTGGTCAACCACAATCCCCTTGATCTAGATATATGGGTGCCAGACTGTCCAGACGTCCATTTGATGTCCAAACACGCTCGGATGTACAAGGAAGAAATGAGCTCTGGAGGGTCCAAATGTCCGGCAGCAACGCGTTCAGGTACGTGCCCTCCGGCCTGCTTGCGGACGGCGAGGACGTGCCCGGAGGCAGATCACGCTGTTGCCGAGGGCGAGGACATGCACGGAGGTCGATTACACCGTTGCGGACAGCGACGACATCCGCATAGGCCACGTCACGGTGATGACGTGCATGGAGGCCAGATCGCGTACGGCGGCGACTCCAACGACGTCCACGGTGGACAAATCCGGGGTGAAGACGGGAAGGAAACTAAGATGGTTGGATGGGGCAACAGCGGGAAAGGGCGGCGATCGGCCGGACGGGGCAACGTTGGAACGGGCCGCATGTTCGCTACGGTCGTGGATTTGTTTTTTCACGCGATTACCTAAATGCCCTTATACGTCAAGCGGGGGGTGTACCAAAGCAGACCTCGATCTGATTATGAAGTCACAACATGGTTGCACACCAATAGGCATGATAAACCCATATTTGGTAACATAACATAATATGAAGAAACCGTGGAAGGTAATGTGTATAAACTCCTAACAAAATCTGGTTTTCGTGATGGATAATTAGTACATATCGTTGAGTAAAAAATTCCTTTTGATTCCAACGTTGAAAAGTGTGAACACCTTACACCTGATAAGATCGACTCCTAAGATAAGGAATTGATGTGCGGATATTTACATGTAGATTGTACTCTAGTCATATTTCTATTAACTGGCTTAAACTTATCTTTGAGTCAGGTATTAAGCAAATCGTGTAATGTTGTGTATAGTTAGATGCTCGCTGGAACAATAATTCTCGAAACATGGCTCATAATCATGGATCTCATGCCACGGTTGTGAAGTACACCATCATCAAGTAGAGAGTGTGCATTTCATTAGTATCTAGTAATAATGTCACAAGAGTAGTGTATTTTAATTAAGTGGCATACCATGTAATGTGTTCTCCTTGGTTGTTTCGTGAAAGAAGAAACACTTGATCTTTGCCGATGTTCCCATGTTTCCTATGGAATGTTTGCCATCTAGTTAGACTGCAATTGTTAACTTCAGGGACATCATTCCATGGTATGTAACATACCACCTAGATAGCAAACTATGAAGAATGTTGAACCAAAAGTTCTTGGATGTCTTTTGTGGTAATAAAAAATCATAGTAAATGATGATTATTCCAAAATTCAAATATTCAATTCATGTTTCATTTATTTGTTATCTAGGAGCGACGACACCTTCAAAGAAGAAAAGGTTTGATCAAGTCAAAGGCTGATACGATATTCAAGCAGAAGGAGTATAAGATAGCAACAAAGATTTATGATTTGGTACACCTCTTGCATTATATGTATGATACTGGGAACTGGTTGGAGATATGTAACTCTTTTTGTAATGTAAAATATGAAGGTTCGATTGGCAAAAATAATTAATATTCCCTCTAATTCACAAAAAAATGACGTTTTGGACATTGACATGGTCTTGGAAATATTATTTTGGCCACCATTTTTTTTGGACAGTACTTCTCTACACAAATCTATGCGTATGATTTTCAACCCAGTTTGAACATTTTAAATGGTATTGTTGGTCTAAGTTTAACTTGGGACGTATCTTTTTTGTGTGCTGGAAGGAGTAATGATCAGTGCGACTAGGATACAGTGATTCCATGGAAACCATCTATTTTACTATAGATCAAACTAAAATTATGATTAGATCTGACCAAGGGTCATCCAAAATGTATATGATCTGAAACCGACATACATTAAGAATATGCTAACATTCATGCATTACTATTTGGGGCCGAATGAATGAAGATTCTATCATCAAACTTGGTTGTTGTCTTACATACCCAGAACCCATAAGAATTTCATGAGAGTGCATCAAATTATTTTGCTTTATCCAGATTGATCGTACAACAAGCCATTCTGTGTAGCAAGAGAATGTGCTCCATATTCTGCAGTATTACTGTCTTACTGAGTAGTAATTTAGACAGTTTCCTACATGCTAGCATGTTTGAACCATTAAAATAGAACTTTTGTATGTCACCACTCTACCTGCTAGCCTGCATGAATCCCATGAATGAGCATTAATCAAAATAGAACTTCTGTATGATGACATTTTAAGTTGAGATTAATATCTGCATGACCTCCTATGTTTGACCTTAGGCAATAGCTCATGCAGAGAGTGTTGGGGAACGTAGTAATTTCAAAAAAATTCCTACGTACACGCAAGATCATGGTGATGGCATAGCAACGAGAGGGGAGAGTGTCCGTCCATGTACCCTCATAGACCGTAAGCGGAAGCGTTATGACAACGCGGTTGATGTAGTCGTACGTCTTCACGATCCGACCGATCCAAGCACCGAACGTACGGCACCTCCGAGTTCAGCACACGTTCAGCTCGATGACGATCCCCGGGCTCCGATCCAGCAAAGCTTCGGGGATGAGTTCCGTCAGCACGACGGCGTGGTGACGATGATGATGCTCTACCGGCGCAGGGCTTCGCCTAAACTCCGCGACGATATGACCGAGGTGGAATATGGTGGAGGGGGCACCGCACACGGCTAAGGAACGATCCGTAGATCAACTTGTGTGTTATGGGGTGCCCCCCTGCCCCTGTATATAAAGGAGGGAGGGGGAGGTGCGGCCGGCCCCCTTGGGGTGCGCCTGGAGGAGTCCTACTCCCACCGGGAGTAGGACTCCCCCCTCTTGCCTTGGTGGAGAAGGAAAGGGGGGAGGGGAAAGAGGAAAGGGGGGCGCCGCCCCCCCCCCTTCCTTGTCCTATTCTGACTAGGGGGAGGGGGGCGCGGCCTGCCCTGGCCGGCCCTCCTCTTCTCCCTCATGGCCCACTAAGGCCCATTAACCCCCGGGAGGGTTCCGGTAACCCCCCGGTGTTCCGGTAAAATCCCGATTTCACCCGGAACCTTTCCGATGTCCAAACATAGGCTTCCAATATATCAATCTTTATGTCTCGACCATTTCGAGACTCCTCGTCATGTCCGTGATCACATCCGGGACTCCGAACAAACTTCGGTACATCAAAACTTATAAACTCATAATAAAACTATCATCGTAACGTTAAGCGTGCGGACCCTACGGGTTCGAGAACTATGTAGACATGACCTAGAACCATTCTCGGTCAATAACCAATAGCGGGACCTGGATGCCCATATTGGTTCCTACATATTCTACGAAGATCTTTATCGGTCAAACCGCATAACAACATACGTTGTTCCCTTTGTCATCGGTATGTTACTTGCCCGAGATTTGATCGTCGGTATCCAATACCTAGTTCAATCTCGTTACCGGCAAGTCTCTTTACTCGTTCCGTAATGCATCATCCCGTAACCAACTCATTTGGTCACATTGCTTGCAAGGCTTATAATGATGTGCATTACCGAGAGGGCCCAGAGATACCTCTCCGACAATCGGAGTGACAAAACCTAATCTCGAAATACGCCAACTCAACATGTACCTTCGGAGACACCTGTAGTACTCCTTTATAATCACCCAGTTACGTTGTGACGTTTGGTAGTACCCAAAGTGTTCCTCCGGTAAACGGGAGTTGCATATTTCTCATAGTTACAGGAACATGTATAAGTCATGAAGAAAGCAATAGCAGTATACTAAACGATCAAGTGCTAGGCTAACGGAATGGGTCATGTCAATCACATCATTCTTCTAATGATGTGATCCCATTAATCAAATGACAACACATGTCTATGGTTAGGAAACATAACCATCTTTGATTAATGAGCTAGTCAAGTAGAGGCATACTAGTGACTATATGTTTGTCTATGTATTCACACATGTATCATGTTTCCGGTTAATACAATTCTAGCATGAATAATAAACATTTATCATGATATGAGGAAATAAATAATAACTTTATTATTGCCTCTAGGGCATATTTCCTTCAGTCTCCCACTTGCACTAGAGTCAATAATCTAGATTACATAGTAATGATTCTAACACCCATGGAGTCTTGGTGTTGATCATGTTTTGCTCGTGAGAGAGGCTTAGTCAACGGGTCTGCAACATTCAGATCCGTATGTATTTTGCAAATCTCTATGTCTCCCACTTGGACTTGGTCCCGAATGGAATTGAAGCGTCTCTTGATGTGCTTGGTCCTCTTGTGAAATCTGGATTCCTTTGCCAAAGCAATTGCACCAGTATTGTCACAGAAGATCTTCATTGGTCCCGATGCACTAGGTATGACACCTAGATCGGTAATGAACTCCTTCATCCAGACTCCTTCATTTGCTGCTTCAGAAGCAGCTATGTACTCCGCTTCACATGTAGATCCCGCCACGACGCTTTGTTTAGAACTTCACCAACTTACAGCTCCACCGTTTAATAAAAACACGTATCCGGTTTGCGATTTAGAATCGTCCGGATCGGTGTCAAAGCTTGCATCAACGTAACCATTTACGACTAGCTCTTTGTCACCTCCATATACGAGAAACATATCCTTAGTCCTTTTCAGGTATTTCAGGATGTTCTTGACCGCTGTCCAGTGATCCACTCCTGGATTACTTTGGTACCTTCCTACCAAGCTTATTGCTAAGCATACGTCAGGTCTAGTACACAGCATTGCATACATGATAGAGCCTATGGCTGAAGCATAGGGAACATCTTTCATTTTCTCTCTATCTTCTGTTGTGGTCGGGCATTGAGTTTGACTCAACTTCACACCTTGTAGCACAGGCAAGAAACCTTTCTTTGCCTGATCCATTTTGAACTTTTTCAAAATTTTGTCAAGGTATGTGCTTTGTGAAAGTCCTATTAAGCGTCTTGATCTATCTCTATAGATCTTGATGCCCAATATGTAAGCAGCTTCACCGAGGTCTTTCATTGAAAAACTTTTATTCAAGTATCCCTTTATGCTATCCAGAAATTCTATATCATTTCCAATTAATAATATGTCATCTACATATAAAATCAGAAATGCTACAGAGCTCCCACTCACTTTCTTGTAAATACAGGCTTCTCCAAAAGTCTGTATAAAACCATATGCTTTGATCACACTATCAAAACGTTTATTCCAACTCCGAGATGCTTGCACCAGTCCATAAATGGATCGCTGGAGCTTGCACACTTTGTTAGCACCTTTTGGATCAACAAAACCTTCTGGTTGCATCATATACAACTCTTCTTCCAGAAATCCATTCAAGAATGCAGTTTTGACATCCATTTGCCAAATTTCATAATCATGAAATGCAGCAATAGCTAACATGATTCGGACAGACTTAAGCATCGCTACGGGTGAGAAAGTCTCATCGTAGTCAACCCCTTGAACTTGTCGAAAACCTTTCGCAACAAGTCGAGCTTTATAGACAGTTATATTACCATCAGCGTCAGTCTTCTTCTTAAAGATCCATTTATTCTCAATGGCTTGCCGATCATCGGGCAAGTCAACCAAAGTCCATACTTTGTTTTCGTACATGGATCCCATCTCAGATTTCATGGCCTCTAGCCATTTTGCGGAATCTGGGCTCATCATCGCTTCCTCATAGTTCGTAGGTTCATCATGGTCAAGTAACATGACTTCCAGAATAGGATTACCGTACCACTCTGGTGCGGATCTTACTCTGGTAGACCTACGAGGTTCAGTAGAAACTTGATCTGAAGTTTCATGATCAATATCATCAGCTTCCTCACTAGTTGGTGTAGTTGTCACAGGAACCGGTTCTTGTGATGAACTACTTTCCAACAAGGGAGTAGATACAGTTATCTCATCAAGTTCTACTTTCCTCCCACTCACTTCTTTCGAGAGAAACTCCTTCTCTAGAAAGGATCCGATTTTAGCAACGAAAATCTTGCCCTCAGATCTGTGATAGAAGGTGTACCCAATAGTCTCTTTTGGGTATCCTATGAAGACACATTTCTCCGATTTGGGTTCGAGCTTATCTGGTTGAAGTTTCTTCACATAAGCATCGCAGCCCCAAACTTTAAGAAACGACAACTTTGGTTTCTTGCCAAACCACAGTTCATAAGGTGTTGTCTCAACGGATTTTGATGGTGCCCTATTTAACGTGAATGCGGCCGTCTCTAAAGCATAACCCCAAAATGATAGCGGTAAATCAGTAAGAGACATCATAGATCGCACCATATCTAGTAAAGTACGATTACGACGTTCGGACACACCATTTCGTTGTGGTGTTCCGGGTGGCGTGAGTTGCGAAACTATTCCGCATTGTTTCAAGTGTAGACCAAACTCGTAACTCAAATATTCTCCTCCACGATCAGATCGTAGAAACTTTATTTTCTTGTTACGATGATTTTCCACTTCACTCTGAAATTCTTTGAACTTTTCAAATGTTTCAGACTTGTGTTTCATTAAGTAGATATACCCATATCTGCTCAAATCATCTGTGAAGGTGAGAAAATAACGATACCCGCCGCGAGCCTCAACATTCATTGGACCACAAACATCAGTATGTATGATCTCCAACAAATCAGTTGCTCGCTCCATAGTTCCGGAGAATGGCGTTTTAGTCATCTTGCCCATGAGGCACGGTTCGCAAGTACCAAGTGATTCATAATCAAGTGATTCCAAAAGCCCATCAGTATGGAGTTTCTTCATGCGCTTTACACCGATATGACCTAAACGGCAGTGCCACAAATAAGTTGCACTATCGTTATCAACTCTGCATCTTTTGGTTTCAACACTATGAATATGTGTATCACTACTATCGAGATTCAATAAAAATAGACCACTCTTCAAGGGTGCATGACCATAAAAGATATTACTCATATAAATAGAACAACCATTATTCTCTGATTTAAATGAATAACCGTCTCGCATCAAACAAGATCCAGATATAATGTTCATGCTCAACGCTGGCACCAAATAACAATTATTTAGGTCTAAAACTAATCCCGATGGTAGATGTAGAGGTAGCGTGCCGACCGCGATCACATCGACTTTGGAACCATTTCCCACGTGCATCGTCACCTCGTCCTTAGCCAATCTTCGCTTAATTCGTAGTCCCTGTTTCGAGTTGCAAATATTAGCAACAGAACCAGTATCAAATACCCAGGTGCTACTGCGAGCATTAGTAAGGTACACATCAATAACATGTATATCACATATACCTTTGTTCACTTTGCCATCCTTCTTATCCGCCAAATACTTGGGGCAGTTCCGCTTCCAGTGTCCAGTCTGCTTGCAGTAGAAGCACTCAGTTTCAGGCTTAGGTCCAGACTTGGGTTTCTTCTCTTGAGCAGCAACTTGCTTGCTGTTCTTTTTAAAGTTCCCCTTCTTCTTCCCTTTGCCCTTTTTCTTGAAACTGGTGGTCTTGTTAACCATCAACACTTGATGCTCCTTTTGATTTCTACCTCCGCAGCTTTTAGCATTGCGAAGAGCTCGGGAATAGTTTTGTTCATCCCTTGCATATTATAGTTCATCACGAAGCTCTTGTAGCTTGGTGGCAGTGATTGGAGAATTCTGTCAATGACACTATCATCAGGAAGATTAACTCCCAGTTGAATCAAGTGATTATTATACCCAGACATTTTGAGTATGTGTTCACTGACAGAACTATTCTCCTCCATCTTGCAGCTATAGAACTTATTGGAGACTTCATATCTCTCAATCCGGGCATTTGCTTGAAATATTAACTTCAACTCCTGAAACATCTCATATGCTCCATGACGTTCAAAACGTCGTTGAAGACCCGGTTCTAAGCCGTAAAGCATGGCACACTGAACTATCGAGTAGTCATCAGCTTTGCTCTGCCAGACGTTCTTAACGTCGTCAGTTGCATCAGCAGCAGGCCTGGCACCCAGCGGTGCTTCCAGGACGTAATTTTTCTGTGCAGCAATGAGGATAATCCTCAGGTTACGGACCCAGTCCGTGTAATTGCTACCATCATCTTTCAACTTTGCTTTCTCAAGGAACGCATTAAAATTTAACGGAACAACAGCACGAGCCATCTATCTACAAACAAACATAGACAAGCAAAATACTATCAGGTACTAAGTTCATGATAAATTTAAGTTCAATTAATCATATTACTTAAGAACTCCCACTTAGACAGACATCTCTCTAGTCATCTAAGTGATCACGTGATCCAAATCAACTAAACCATGTCCGATCATCACGTGAGATGGAGTAGTTTCAATGGTGAACATCACTATGTTGATCATATCTACTATATGATTCACGTTCGACCTTTCGGTCTCCGTGTTCCGAGGCCATATCTGTATATGCTAGGCTCGTCAAGTATGACCTGAGTATTCCGCGTGTGCAACTGTTTTGCACCCGTTGTATTTGAACGTAGAGCCTATCACACCCGATCATCACGTGGTGTCTCAGCACGAAGAACTTTCGCAACGGTGCATACTCAGGGAGAACACTTCTTGATTATTAAGTGAGAGATCATCTTAAAATGCTACCGTCAATCAAAGCAAGATAAGATGCATAAAGGATAAACATCACATGCAATCAATATAAGTGATATGATATGGCCATCATCATCTTGTGCTTGTGATCTCCATCTTCGAAGCACCGTCGTGATCACCATCGTCACCGGCGCGACACCTTGATCTCCATCGTAGCATCGTTGTCGTTACGCCATCTATTGCTTCTACGACTATCGCTACCGCTTAGTGATAAAGTAAAGCAATTACAAGGCGTTTGCATTTCATACAATAAAGCGACAACCATATGGCTCCTGCCAGTTGCCGATAACTTCGGTTACAAAACATGATCATCTCATACAATAAAATATAGCATCACGTCTTGACCATATCACATCACAACATGCCCTGCAAAAACAAGTTAGACGTCCTCTACTTTGTTGTTGCAATTTTATGTGGCTGCTACGGGCTTAGCAAGAACCGTTCTTACCTACGCATCAAAACCACAACGATAGTTTGTCAAGTTGGTGCTGTTTTAACCTTCGCAAGGACCGGGCGTAGCCACACTCGGTTCAACTAAAGTGAGAGAGACAGACACCCTCCGATCACCTTTAAGCAACGAGTGCTCGTAGCGGTGAAACCAGTCTCGCGTAAGCGTACGCGTAATGTCGGTCCGGGCCGCTTCATCTCACAATGCCGCTGAACCAAAGTATGACATGCTGGTAAGCAGTATGACTTATATCGCCCACAACTCACTTGTGTTCTACTCGTGCATATAACATCAACGCATAAAACCTAGGCTCGGATGCCACTGTTGGGGAACATAGTAATTTCAAAAAAATTCCTACGTACACGCAAGATCATGGTGATGGCATAGCAACGAGAGGGGAGAGTGTCCGTCCATGTACCCTCATAGACCGTATGCGGAAGCGTTATGACAACGCGGTTGATGTAGTCGTACGTCTTCATGATCCGACCGATCCAAGCACCGAACGTACGGCACCTCCGAGTTCAGCACACATTCAGCTCGATGACGATCCCCGGGCTCCGATCCAGCAAAGCTTCGGGGATGAGTTCCGTCAGCACGACGGCGTGGTGACGATGATGATGCTCTACCGGCGCAGGGCTTCACCTAAACTCCGCGACGATATGACCGAGGTGGAATATGGTGGAGGGGGCACCGCACACGGCTAAGGAACGATCCGTAGATCAACTTGTGTGTTATGGGGTGCCCCCTGCCCCCGTATATAAAGGAGGGAGGGGGAGGTGCGGCCGGCCCCCTTGGGGTGCGCCTGGAGGAGTCCTACTCCCACCGGGAGTAGGACTCCCCCCTCTTGCCTTGGTGGAGAAGGAAAGGGGGGAGGGGAAAGAGGAAAGGGGGGCGCCGCCCCCCCCCCTTCCTTGTCCTATTCGGACTAGGGGGGAGGAGGGCGTGCGGCCTGCCCTGGCCGGCCCTCCTCTTCTCCCTCATGGCCCACTAAGGCCCATTAACCCCCGGGAGGGTTCCGGTAACCCCTCGGTGTTCCGGTAAAATCCCGATTTCACCCGGAACCTTTCCGATGTCCAAACATAGGCTTCCAATATATCAATCTTTATGTCTCGACCATTTTGAGACTCCTCGTCATGTCCGTGATCACATTCGGGACTCCGAACAAACTTCGGTACATCAAAATTATAAACTCATAATAAAACTGTCATCGTAACGTTAAGCGTGCGGACCCTACGGGTTCGAGAACTATGTAGACATGACCTAGAACCATTCTCGGTCAATAACCAATAGCGGGACCTGGATGCCCATATTGGTTCCTACATATTCTACGAAGATCTTTATTGGTCAAACCGCATAACAACATACGTTGTTCCCTTTGTCATCGGTATGTTACTTGCCCGAGATTTGATCGTCGGTATCCAATACCTAGTTCAATCTCGTTACCGACAAGTCTCTTTACTCGTTCCGTAATGCATCATCCCGTAACCAACTCATTTGGTCACATTGCTTGCAAGGCTTATAATGATGTGCATTACCGAGAGGGCCCAGAGATACCTCTCCGACAATCGGAGTGACAAAAACTAATCTCGAAATACGCCAACTCAACATGTACCTTCGGAGACACCTGTAGTACTCCTTTATAATCACCCAGTTACGTTGTGATGTTTGGTAGTACCCAAAGTGTTCCTCCGGTAAACGGGAGTTGCATATTTCTCATAGTTACAGGAACATGTATAAGTCATGAAGAAAGCAATAGCAGTATACTAAACAATCAAGTGCTAGGCTAACGGAATGGGTCATGTCAATCACATCATTCTTCTAATGATGTGATCCCATTAATCAAATGACAACACATGTCTATGGTTAGGAAACATAACCATCTTTGATTAATGAGCTAGTCAAGTAGAGGCATACTAGTGACTATATGTTTGTCTATGTATTCACACATGTATCATGTTTCCGGTTAATACAATTCTAGCATGAATAATAAACATTTATCATGATATGAGGAGATAAATAATAACTTTATTATTGACTCTAGGGCATATTTCCTTCAGAGAGTGCAACACTGTATGCAAAAAGGAGTGTTTGTAAACTGCTCAAGGGTGATGGTGAAGGTGCTTTGTCAGATGCTCTCATGTGCAGAATGATGCGACCTGATTGGGCAAAAGCTTGCTACCGTCAAGCTGCGGCTCACATGCTACTCAAGGTGCGTCTAGCTAGCCAGTGTGTTCAATTATGACCTATTTCATAATTCATATTGATATTGCAGTTTGGTCACGCTCTTTGTTTTGCTCTGCACCCAGGAGTATAAACAAGCCTGTGATGCTCTCTTGGACGCACAAAATTTAGATCCTGGGAATGCCGAAATAGAGGGTGAACTACGGTAAGCCTGCTCTCTTACATGCTTATCTCTTTTGAGTGTCTTCTGAATGCTAGTTTGGTTTTAGTTTGGGAAATACTTCTACTGGTGTGATAAGCAGCTATGTGCCACTGGTGCAATTCTTTCGGCGTTTTTTTTACTTCGGTAAACTCTGCTTCTGCTTCTCATCTCTTAAATAGTGATGATGAGAAGCTCTTTTTTGAAGTGCCATCAGTAACTTTTAGGGACCTGTGATGTTATCCCCAGAAAGAGGAATCATATAGTTTTTTTAAATGGATAATCGTGTAGTTATTGACTGCATGTTGAGGACTTTTTAGCTGAGGATTCCATTCCATCCGGCTGAATTCATGCAGGAAGGCTAGGGAACTCATGAAGAACCCACCCGGTGAAGGCGAGCAGTGAGACACGGACTCCGAGGATATAACATGTGCCAATTTTCACTAAACTAGAGCAAGCAGGATGTTCTAATCCTTATGTTCTGCTAGGAACCAAAACTCTCAAATTCATTTGGAGCTACGTCTTAAGACTGCTAACACAACTTGTATGAATTTGTCTTGTCTGGCCTGTGAATCTTACTGGCCCTATTCAGTCCCTTTACATTTGGCTATACTTGTTATCTTTCATGTGCCACGCCAAATCAAGAGGGGCCTGCTATATTTCTTATGAGTATTTTATGTGTTCAAGTCTGACCGTGACAGTAGTATTATATAGTACCATGTATTCAGTAAACGAAGTGATTGGCCGGTAAACTTAACTAACATCAGAGTTATGAGTCTGAACCTGATGTTGGTCCCATCACAGTTTCTGGATATGGATAGTAGAGATGACCCTATGTTTCTGGAAGCTATGGCCATGTCACACTCTATGAACATGATTAACATCAAGAAGACTACTGTTGCTCCCTCTGCTGTACTGATTACTGAGCAGGACCCTAATCTCATTGATTTTTAGTCACACTCTGTCATGCCTGGTGAGAACCAATCTGACCTCAGGAAAGAAATCACTGCTGCCTCTTCTCAAGCTATAGATGGTAATGAGAAGTCAAATGATTCTGGAGCTATGGGTGAGTCATCTGCTTCTTCTGAGATCTCTGCTCCCCTTGGTTTTCCATTCCCTGCTTTTCTCCCAACCAATGATTTAATTGTAGAGGTAGAAAATTCACTCATTGTACCACCTTCTTTGAGCACAGATGATAGCAAGGACATTGCTCATAAGACTGAACTTTTGGGAAAGGAAGGTGTTGAAGTCTGGTACAAGCATTTTGCACCCTCAAACAATGATCAAACTTCCATTCAGGTACCTGTTGATTGGGTTTTCTGTCAGTCACATTCCTATCACCTGACAAATTTGATTGGGCAAAGAAGTTTGTTACATCTACTGTTTGGGATATTATTACATAAGGAGCTAGTGATATTACCTTGCCATTTGTTATTCCTCGGTATTGTCCTTTTGTGGATTCATCCTTATCCTTTTCACAATATTTATTCAGGGGGCACAAGAGCAAGAGGTCAACTCCCTAGCTCCATCTGCACCACTTCTGGCACAAGCTGCTGCATCTACTTCAGCCATGCACAACATCAAGAAGAGAAAGGAAAAGGTTCCACTAGTGGAAACTGAGGTAAGGAGAAGTTGTCGATTACAACAACTAGCCAAGGGTTACAAGAAAAAAGATTTGCATGGATAAGAATTGCCTTGCCTGTCATGCTATACCTCCCCCAATCCCTGCAAAAGTGATTAAAAGTCTTAATACTTCTTTCTACAAGGTTGCTGCTCAAGATACTATTGAGGAGATGCTGACTAGCAAGCACAAGAAAAGCAAGAGCAACCCAGCTGCTGAGGAGGCCCCAAGAGCCAGCTCTATTAATTAAAGATCCAGTTTTTCTTCAGAAGACTCTTAGCACTTTATCATGAGATTGTATGGTGCTATCTTTTGGAAAGTTACTTGTAAAGATGTCCAGGGTGTATTCCTTCTGCTGAACAGAGCAATCTGTCATTTTGTTAAACTTTATGTCACTGGTTGTGTTGCTGTCAGTTTTATCCTCCTGTTTGAGGTGTCCTGCTTAATGCTCTATAACTGGCTGAATTGGGCTTGGATGTGGAAGACTGCTACTATGTTTGCATTTTCTTATGTTTGGGGAAGTTCAAAGAATCATGAATTTATCAGTATTCTTTTATATCATAAGAGGTGTTCAGTTTTTAGATTGATCTTGTGCCATCTTTATTATTTCTGTGATCATGAATAAGAAATGGTCCGTTCTTAACTGGAACATTAGAGGCTTGAATGATCCCAAGAAATGGTCAGCTATCAGAAATAAAATTGATGAATCTAATCGTTCCATCCTATGCATTCAAGAAACCAAAAGAGAAGTGATTGATAGTAGATTTGTTCAGAATTTTTGTCCAAGGAGACTCAGCAAATTTGAATATCTTCCATCTGTGGGAGCTTCAGGAGGACTGATAATTGTTTGGAATGATCAGGTTTTCCAGGGTCAGCTTTATCATTCCAACAATTACTCTATCTCAGTTTATTTCACTTCCTCTCACAATGAGGATAGTTGGATCTTGACCAATGTTTATGAACCTAGCCAGCAAGATGAGAGACCAAACTTTATTGACTGGTTTAGATACTTCCAAACTCCTGAGGATAGTAAGTGGATGGTACTTGGAGATTTTAATCATATCAGATACCCACACAATAGGAACCTGGAGGAGGGAATATTCATAATATGCTAGCTTTCAATGAAGCTATCAGCAACTTATCATTGATTGAAATCCCTATCAAAGGCAGGAATTTTACCTGGAGCAATATGCAAGATTTGCCACTATTGGAAAAGATTGACTGGTGTTTTACTTCTGAAAATTGAACTCTGAGCTACCCAGAAACTCTGGCATATCCTCTTGCCAAAACCACATCTGACCATGTTCCATTTATGGTCAAGATTGGTACCTCTATTCCTAAATCTTACATTTTCAGATTTGAGAATTTTTGAATGGAACATAATGACTTTCTGTCAGTTGTCTACAGCATTTGGACACAGGATGTGAGTGAGGGAGATAGTGCCAAGATCATTGCCACCAAGTTTAAGAGACTAAGGAAAGGATTAAAGAACTGGGCCAGAAACCTATTAGATCTCAAGAAAATTATTGATAACACAAACTTCATGATTATGTGTTTTGATTACTTGGAAGAAGCCAGAGATCTCACATATGTGGAAACTAATGGTAGAAATATCCTGAAAGCCCATTTGGAGAAAGTACTTAAACACCAGAGGCTCTACTGGAAGCAAAGGGCCACTATCAGGAATATTAAAGTGGGTGAGGCTAATACTAAATAGTTTCAAGCAAAGGCTACTATCAAACATAGGCATAATTGTATTGCTATGCTAAAAGATGAGGATGATTTGGAACACCACACTCACAGTGCTAAAGCTGCAATCCTTTACAGAGCTTTCAAAGAGAGACTGGGTACATCTTTTACCACACAAAATCCACTTCTGCTGCACAATCTTATAACCTCAAATGACAATTTGGCCCAACTTGAGGTCCCATTAACCACAGCAGAGATTGATCATGTGGTCCTTCATATGCTAGCTGGCAAATCTCCTGGACCAGATGGCTTTAATGCCACTTTCTTGAAAGCATGTTGGTCTATTATTGCACCTGATTTTTACAAGCTTATTGATGACTTCTATCATGGCAAAGTCAATCTCCAGAGCATCAACTATTTCTTCATCACCTTGATTCCCAAAACTGAGGCAGCATCCACTCCTGCTAAATTCAGGCCTATTTCACTGCTTAACTGTACTCTTAAAATCATCACCAAACTGCTTGCCAACAGGCTTCAGAAGGTGATCCTCACTCTGGTGCACAAAAATCAATATGGCTTCCTCAATAACAGATGCATTCAGGATTGTCTTGCTTGGTCATATGAGTACATTCACCAATGTCTCCTATCTAAGAAAGAGATTATTCCCCTCAAGTTGGACTTTGAGAAAGCTTTTGACATGATTAATCATGATACAATTGTGTATATCCTTCAAGCTAAGGGTTTTGTAAGCAGATGGATTAATTGGATCAAGATGATATATGGCACTGGCTTCTCCTCTATCCTCCTAAATGGTATTCCTGGCAAGCAATTTCTATGCAAGAAAGGGGTCAGACAAGGGGATCCTTTATCCCCCCTCATTTTTGTGCTAGCTGCTGATCTTCTTCAAACCATGTTTAATGAGGCCATGCAACATTCCTTGATCAGCTCCCCCTCTTACTCATGCTTCATGCCCAGACTACCCAATCATTCAGTATGTTGATGATACTATCTTGGTGGCTAATGCTGATAGTGGACAACTGCATCAAATTAAAATTTTGCTTCTCCACTATGCAGCTTATACTGGTCTCAAAGTGAACTATGCTAAATCCATAATGATTCCCATCAACACTCCACCTGGCAAAATGATGGAACTATCAGAGATTCTTCGCTATAAAATTGGTACTCTTCCCCATACCTATCTTGGTTTGCCTCTCAGTATCAATAAACCAAGAATTGTGGACTTTATGCCCATGTTGAAAAGGATTGAGAATAGACTCTTGAGTTGTTCCACTTTATTATCCACTGGTGACAAACTTACCCTGGTCAAATCAGTTTTTGCCAGCATGCCAATCTTCTTCATGTACTCCTTGATGTTACCAAAAGCTGTGATCAAACAAATCGAAGGCTACCTAAGGAATTGCTTGTGGAGAAAATTTGGGTCAATGGATTCTGGACCTGCATTGATTGCTTGGGATGCTGTCTGTAAACCTAAGGCACAAGGAGGACTAGGAATTCTTGATATCACTGTCCACAACAAAGCTCTATTGATGAAATTTCTTCATAAATTTCTGAATAAAGTGGACACTCCATGGGCGCACATCATTTGGGAAAATTACTACCACAATGGCCCTCCTAGTGACAAGTTACTTGGCTCCTTTTGGTGGAAGACCCTGCTAAAGCTCATACCCCTGTTGATAAGGATCAACGTGATGGTTCATAGAATTTTGCCCGATCTTTCATGACGAATTGAACAAGATAGCAGATCTTCCAATCACGCGACGAACGCAAACTGAAGAAGAGGAACGAAATTCTAGCAAGCAACATGTCGATGATCAACACGCCTCAAACCTAAGCCTGATAATTCTTGATGCACTCAAAAACCCTCACGCAATCTTTTATTCAATACGAATAAACGGCGGTGCCGTTTGCAGAGGGATGCTTCATCCCAGAAACAACTCAATTTCTAAAACTCCCAAAAGAAAAGTCCCCTCTAAACCTAGCCAACGGCCTCCTTATATGGGCAGCGAGAAAACTATTCGGTTGGATGGCCCACACCGAAACACATAAAATAAAAATCCTAAGTGGCCTACAACATGACCTGGAATAATAAAAATAAATAAGATTGCAACCGACCAAGTACATAGTTCGGTTACCCCTTTGGCACGCCTCTAACTTGGTGGAGTCCTGAAGTTGGGCTTCACCTCCGCCTTCATGGGAACAACCTGAGGCACTGGGATGCCCTCATCATCCTCTCCCCCTTGGAAAAGCATTTCCCTCAACGCCGGAAGGTCTTCTCCAGCGAGTGGCGTCAACTTCGCCACGCTTCATTTCCATCTTCAATTCTTGCTGGCCTGCCACACGATCTCCTCCTTCTCGGCTATATGAACTTGACATGGTGCTTGGCGCCTCCTTTCTTCCCCATATACGATGGGATTGGAGTGCCACCACCTTATTCTTCCCAACGCTGGTAGGAGCCTCTTGCACCTTGACGCGCATCTTTTTTGTAGGTCCCCAGAAAACCAGAGTAATACCCGGGCCACACAACTGACGAACACGCCCATCCTTGCCTTTGTACATATACACAGCCGCTCCAACTTGGCGCACATACGGTCTAACAAATTTGCGATCCGGGACCCGTGCCTCAATATGCACTGAGGCACTATCATGAAGAATAACATCGGTTTGAACGCCTTTGTTGATGCAAATTGGAAGCGTGGAACACGCTGCAACATCCGCCGTTTCACCACTAAGAGGCTTGACTTCAAGCGGATGGTCACCAACAGGCACAACACTAGGCTTGTGATCTACCTGCACAGCTGAATCAACATGAGTATTGACGCTCCATGCACCAGGCTCCTCTTTTTGAAGCTTGACGGTCCTCTGTTGTAGAGTAGACTTGTGCCCTTTTTCCTTGCGCACCACTAGCACCACATCAGACTCAATGTTATCATCCGTCATAGGTTTCAACATCCTCTGTTTGCCAACATGCTTGAAGATATATGTATTGGCTCTCCCAGCATGCATAGCATTGTGATCATACTGCCATGGACGCCCAAGTAATAGTCCACACACCTCTAATGGCAACACATCGCACTCCACTTCATCAGCATACTCACCAACTATAAACGGCACACGCACCTTATGTGTAACTTTCAGCATACCGCAACTATTCAGCCACTCCATATGCTTAGGTTTAGGAATACGCCATGTGGACAATTCCAATGAAGCCACCATTGCCTTGCTAATGCCGTTAGTACAACTACCACCATCGATCATCAACTTGCACGACTTTCCCTTAATCATGCACTATGTTTGAAATAAATTCCAACGCTGTCCTCTATCAACTGTCATGCAAGTATCATCTCGTACCCGTTTGAGTTGCACATTCAGCCCACTCAATGCTACAACCTCATCCACCAAAGGTTTGTCAACACCAGCCTTGTTCTCCTCGGAAAGAGTCGTGATTGGTGCTGCCTTGTTGACATCAACCACTAGAACAATCACCTTATCCCCGGAAATTGACTTGGAGAACTTTGTAGTCCGATGCTTTAAATCCTCCCGGAGATCCTCAAGGTTCTTCCGAATCACACGCAACTGATCCTTTTGCTCCTCAGAAACTTGCCTCCCAGCTCGCCTAGGCTGATCTCGTAGAATAGGTCGTGGCGAACTCTTCTCCTCAAAGTGATCAGAAATGACCTCAAAAGAAACTCGTTGTTGAGGCATAAAGCCCCGTCCCACTGTGGGAGGATCATCAAGCTGCCATATAGGTGGCGGTACAGAACCTCGTCGCGGTGAACTCACAACATGCAAATCAGTCATGCCACACTATAAATCTCGTTGCGGGCGCGACCGGCAAATTGTCGCACAACAAAGCTCGGCATTCAGACTCTTGTGACCATAGTAACTGGTGAACATCGTGAGTGTCGATAGTTAAATACAGTGAAACACTGTCTGCAATTCACTGTGCCAAGACACTATCTGGGCGCGACCGATCACCGACAAAACAGAAGCAGCAACAGACTCACGCTGAAGAGTAGACGTTGTCTCTTGCACATCAGCAGGTAGCGCACAACAGCAAACAGACTTTTCATCTTTCTTGTAATTAAGCTATAAGCTACCTAGCAGGAAACAAATCACGTGGTCACTCCAATAGTTAATTCAGCACACCAATCAAAGGAAAACGTGACCAAGTGGGACTCCTCTTGTGCTCTACCAAGAACAGAAACGTGACCGTAACTTGAAGTCTTGACTTGGACAGGCTTCAGTAGTTGCAACGCCAGGCCGACGCAGATCAACTCGGAAAGAAAGTTCGCCACCAGATAAAAAAACGTGCCGACTCAGATAGGATCCAACCGAGAGGACCTGGATACGACTCAGATCATCAGGATACCTAGCGCCACCAAGCACAACCAGATCGCCCAGGCAAAACAATGTCTTCAACGGATCTTCTAGTCCGCAGCAAAACCAGCAGATCAGCAACAATAAACTTTGCAGAAGGAAACAACAGATCGATCAGCAAAAACTCGCCGTGATAAACCTACAAATCTGATACCACATGATAAGGATCAACGTGATGATCCATAGAATTTTGCCCGATCTTTCACGGCGAATTGAACAAGATAGCAGATCTTTCAATCACACGACGAATGCAACCTGAAGAAGGGGAACGAAATTCCAGCAAGCAATGCGTTGATGATCAACATGCCTCAAACCTAAGCCTGATAATTCTTGATGCACTCAAAAACCCTCACGCAATATTTATTCAATACGAATAAACGCGGCGCCGTTTGTAGAGGGATGCTTCATCCCAGAAACAACTCAATTTCTAAAACTCCCAAAAGAAAAGTCCTCTCTAAACCTAGCCAACGGTCTCCTTATATGGGCAGCTAGAAAACTATTCGGTTGGACAGGCCCACACCGAAACACACAAAATAAAAATCCTAAGTGGCCCACAACATGACCTGGAATAATAAAAATAAATAAGATTGCAACTGACCAAGTACATAGTTCGGTTACCCCTTTGGCACGCCTCTAACTTGGTGGAGTCCTGAAGTTGGGCTTCACCTCCACCTTCATGGGAACAACATGAGGCACTGGGATGCCCTCATCACCTGTACAAATCACATGCCATTTGTCAAGCTGGTCAAGGAGATACCATTTTCTTTTGGTCAGATAGTTGGGATGGACAACCTCTACAAGCAAAATTCCCAGAGTTATTCTCTTTTGCTATTCACAAGGACTGTACTCTTCATTTTGTAGATAATCAGGAATATGTCAGCACCCTCTTCCATAGGCCACTCTCCTTACAAGCTTACCAGCAATTGAACAGGGTTGAGGACATGTTAGCCTCCAGAGAACAAACTGATAGTAGAGACATATGGAAATATCATTGGACATCAAGGCAGTACTCCTCCATGAAAATGTACAAGCGTCTCATGGGTACATCCAAAGCTCATAGCATCTTTCAAAACTTATGGGGTACTTCTTGCAGACTGAGGCACAAGATTTTTTGCTGGCTACTCCTACATGACAGAATTAATACAAGGAATATGCTCCTTCGACGCAATATGCACCTCGCGAACTATAATTGTGCCTTATGTTCTGACAAAGTGGAAGAGACTTTGCCCATTTGCACTCTCCTGCTGGGATGTCATAGCGCCTGGGAGGGCTAGAGTTATCTCCAGTTTTGATGAGATCTTACTCATTTCTAATCAACTTCCAAAAGAATTGGCAATGGATATTATAGTTATGAGTTGCTGGGGTATTTGGTCTGTGAGAAATGACAAGATCTTTCGGTCTGCGCCACCGGCTATTGATTCATAGAAATTTCATCTGTCTGAAGGACTTTGGGTTGTGCAACTCCGAGCCAAAGAGGGCAAAGCGAATAGATCAAGGAATGGATTGATTTTAATCTTTAATGGGTATGCCCATGATTCCTAGAGCCGGGATTGGCTGAGAGAGCTATGCTCCTTATTTTACTTTACTTGTAACATATTTGTACCTTCTTTTTATTAATGAAAATACCATAGAACGATTGTTCTACGGTCAGGGCTCAAAAAAAACATCAGAGTTATGAAATTCAACAGCACTCCTTGCATCAGGGCCGTTGAGTTCCCTGTAACTTGATCTGGGACGAGGCGGACCGTCAGATCTCGACTGAAGCGTTTCCCGGATAACCAACAGTAACCTGAACTTAGCTGAATCTTTCGACAGTTGTTCAGGAAAGAGGAGCACAGCCTGACAGGGCTGCCTCCTCAGCTCGCAACCTTGAGCCAGTTCCGTCTGCCTTCTCGTGTCGTGTTCCATCGCAGTGGAATGCTTCGTCACCATGGCCGAGACTTTTATTTGTAGTGATCTTAACGTCCCCGTCGTGTCACGCCATTACCATTAACAACTCCTTAGCCAGATTGACCCGACAGCCTCACCAATTATTGCCAGCCGGGCCTGGATCAGCACTCCAAATCAGCTCCCCGCCCGCCTGAAAAGCGGCGCAAGTGCAACTTGCGATTGCAAGGCATCTCGTTTAGTTATCCTCGACCGAGACGCGACACTTGCTCAGCTGGCGTTACTTGTACTCCTTCCCGGCGGGCGATCGTTTGTCCTTCGGCATATGCTGCGTTGTGCGTTGCGAGTTGCCACCCACCGTCGTCGCCTGGAATATACCGCGGCGTGTGGGGTGCGCGAGAGCATTTTTGCACCGGAAAATGGTATCGACGTCGACATACGTAGACATAGTGTCGGGCTTGGCAGGACTCATTGGGATTTTACCACGGGAAGTTCGTAGGCAGGCTCCCGTTTACTTTCCCGAGTTTTGGTTTTAGCACGCACGTCCAACGATCAGAGTCTTGGGCTCTTGGCCTCTGATCATCGGAAGAAAACAGAACAGCTGCAGCATCCTCCGGCAAAAGATCGACGCAGAGCGTTGTGCGACATCCCCTTAAAAAAAAAAGAGCGTTGTGCTACGGCACGGCAAGGGAGAACGGGCGTGGCCGTGAACGCAGAGGACGAACGTACGTGCACACGCCGCACGACAAAACGAGCCACGTGGAAACGGTCCCCGTCACCCAGCCCGGCCAGCTACCAGTGTGTGTGCCGCTAGCTGCACGCATGCGCATCACGCACGGCGCTGGTTCCTCCGTCCGACGCGTCCGACGATAGGCAACGGCGGAGCGGCCGCGCGCCATGGACCGTGGCCGGCTAGCTAGGAGACGTGAGGGTTACTGTCACCGCGCGCCAGACAGGGGACGTGCTAGGGCGCACACGGTTGCACCGCCAGAACCTTCCTGAACGCAGACAAAACACTGCCGGTGGCCGTAAAAGCCGTACACGTCGACCCCGGCCGGGTCGCCGTCGTCGAGCTAGGCAACGCGACGGAAATGCGTTTCATGTACGAGATCTGGAACAGGGACATTTTCATTTCACCTGCATCCGTCCATTTTTAAGGGCTCTAGAAGCTCCTGGTTTGTGGTTTCACGTATATCATTCCTTCGAACCGGTGATTGATTGCAAACAAAATTAGACCACGTAATATTCGAGTAAACAATTCTGCATTTGTGCTATTTTACTGCACGAATCACATGCTTTAATTGCATCTTTTTACACGTTGCACTCGATGATGATACTGATGCAGCTGACGACGATGTGGTTGACAAGGACAACGATACAATGAGCAGAGATGCCTTTACAAATTGTATAAGGGTACAGTTTGACAACATGCGTGAGCTGCATTTGTCGCCATAACGGTATCGTCTCAATTGCATTATGTGGTTCCAATGTACTACCACGGTCACTCTTAGAACTGGTATATGTTTACTCCAAAGTTGCATCATAAACTAGACACGCGTTTTGCGCGTTCATGTATTAATGGTCAAAAAAGTTAGATAGATCTTACAGCCTCCAAGTACAATGGAATTTACTTCAGACCCTCGTGTACAATCTGCAGCAAAAGTAGTTATTCTGCATGTAGTCCGATGTCGGCAAACCTTTTGTATATCGACGGTGAAACCAAGGACTTGAACGTGTTCTAGAACGACCAACAAACGTTCGTTCTGAAGATATTTCAAAGAGGAGGAAAAAAAAAAGCAAAACCCCGGCCGTGCCCACGGGACAACCGTGCCGTGCGTGTGACAGGTAGAAACGACCCGGGGAGCCGAGCGGCGAGCCCGGGGCGTCCCGGTTTCTTTTCCAAAAATCACACGCGCCCGCAGTCACGGGCGCACACACCCCCACCGTAAAAGCGACGGCAGGGAGCGCCCCGTGCGATGCGTGCCGCGTGGCCGCCCCGGCCCATCCCCCTCCCCAGCGCCCAGCCCGCGAACCTTATCCACCCGTTCGTCCTCCCCCGCTTTATAACCCCACCACCATCCTCGCTCCCATCCCACCACCTTTTTTGAGCAGAAGCAACCAAACGAACCAGGCCAATCCGTCTCCTCTCCTCCACTCTCGGCTGCGAATTAAACCCACCCGCGAATCCTCCGATTCATCTACTTCCTCTTGCGGCGCGGCGCGAATCAGTGATCAATGGTGTTAGCATCGGGACCCGCGGCCACGTTCTCCGCCCGGCCCGCGGCGCCGGGCGCCGGCCGGCCCTGCTCGTGCGCCGCCGCGGCCACCGGAGGTGCCAGGTTCCGCGGCGCCGACGGGAAGTGGTGGGCGCCGCTCCTCGGGTGGTCGGGCCAGCCCGACTACATCGACGCCCAGCCGGCGCCTGCACCGGCGACGGAGGAGGAGCGGGCTGCTGCTGGTGCTGCGGGGGCGAGGCGGTTCGGGGTGCTGACGGAGGAGAAGGCGCGTCAGCTGCGGCTGCGGATGATGGAGACGGAGAGCTTCCACGACGCCATGTACCACTCCGCCATCGCATCCCGCCTCGCCTCCGCCGCGCGCGACAGCGACGCCAAGCCATAGAGCGCGGAGCCGAGCAGCTCAGCTCGCCGGCCGGAGCCATGGGAGACGCGCTGTCTGTGTACAGCTGTACATACGCTTTCGTTTGTTCTGTCTGTCCTGTTGATCGTTACTGTACCCCATTAGACAAGAAGAAGCCAGTAATATTTAGGACAGGGCCCCTTCAGACCCTCCTGAACTTGATTATTCCATGGAGATGGGACTGCTTAGTTAATCTCACTAGTTCTGGAGCAAAACTAGCTAGCAGTAGCACCTGATGAATGATGAATGTACAAAAATAATTTGGTTGTGCTGATGATTTAAGTTTCGGTTTTCTTATCAGTGTTTTACTGCAAGGTGTTGGTTACGCTGAATCCAACTCCGTGGAATCACAGTCGATTGTCAAATTCAGATGCTTGCGAGCTGCAAAATGACCACTGATTGATGTTTCTCAAGTCACTGTGGATTGCATCAACTGCACGTCGTGTTTAGGAGGGGAACTTTTGGCCTAGGTGTATCTGAAAATCTGAAAATAACTTTACGAAAACAATTTAGTAATTTTACGAAAAGTCAAAAAAATCTGAAAATATTTTTGAAATAAACTTGACCTTTTATTGTGCTTGTCAGAAAAATTCCACAAAAAGAAAACCAGCCTTTGACTTCTTTTCAAAAAGACAAATTTTTGGCCAAAGTAGCGTGAATAGTGAGCTATAATAGCAATACATTTTGTCTTTTTTGCTCTGATGAAGTCAATGTTGGTTTTTTGTTCGTGAAAATTTATATACTAGCGTAAAAGTAAGTCGAGTTTATTCAAAAAATATTTTTGAACTATTTTGATTTTTTATTTAATTATTAAAAAATCCCCATATAGGGGTATCTACAATCAGGAACCAAAGCGTATTTTCAGTCGTCTTCACCAATAATTAACCCATGGGACTTTGCGTCCCTGTCGACCCCCTCCTGATACGTAAGTAATCCCAGTGGGTTATTATAAAGAGGATTAACACATCCAACGTCATCGCCATTTGATTCAACTCTGTGTCGTGCGCTGCCGGTCCGCCATTGGCCGGCTTGAGAGACTGACGCCGACCTCTGCCTTTGATCCGATCTGATCCCATCCATGTTAGATTAGACATCAAGTGTAACGTACTCCCAGAATTACTTGTCGTGAAAATGGATGTATCTAGAACTAAAATACATCTAGATACATCTATTTCTATGACAAATAATTCCGAACGGAGGGAGTAAGATATAAGATATAAGGGCATCACTAGACATCAGACTACTGATGTTAGGCTTTTATCAGACTAGTGATTGGCCGTCCCATCAAATGCATGATGAATCGTTCGATATACTAGTAGTTAATATGCATGATCCTTGGATTGCTCCGGGGCTTCGTTAATTGATTGCTCCCTAATTGCTGCTTCCTATATCTGCATGCATGATTGTCTCCGGGGCTAAACCCGGGCATGGGCAGCCCGGCCTGAGCCCGGCCCGAAAAACCCGGGCCGGGCTGGGCCGGGCTTGACACTCGGGCCGGGCTCGGGCTTTGTTTTGTGGCCCGAAATGTATTTCTGACTGGGCTTGGGCTTCTCTTTTTTCATTTTTCGGGCCGGGCTTTCGGGGTTCGGGCCGGGCTTGCACGTACATGTATTAAAAAATAGCGTTCAGGCCGGGCTTTCGGGCTTCGGGCTTGATTTCGGGCCAGGCTCGGGCTTCAAATCAGGGAGTATTTTGGGCTTCGGGCCGGGCTCGGGCTTGAGAAATGAAGGTCGGGCTTTTACAAGCCCGGCCCGAAACCCGGCCGTCCTGGGTTGTTACCTTCAATGCATGATGCATGCATCTTCCGGATTGCTGCTTCCTATATCTGCTTCTGTCAATCACGTGTGATCCGCCATACACTTCGTCCTTCATCCATGTCCATGCTTCATTTTTTTTTGTTTTTCCTTTGCAACAAGGGTAACTGGGAATGAGAATTGCTGTCAACCAAAAACTGGGAAGGATAATTTATGTGAAATGTAATAATGGTTTTGCTTCCATCGAAACGAATTACGTTTCCATGGCTACAACCATGTGATACATGGGGTAAACAATCCAAACAATTCCAAAAAAATGTTTCCATGGCTAGAATAATTTGCTTCCATTTTTTGAGATAGAAATTTTATTCAAAAAATTAAATTGGCCGTTTCAACGCAGAAAAACTAGGTGTTATGTACACATTTTTGGTGCTTCATACATAGCTGGGTGATGCTTCATATACCGGCGAATGTTGGGGAAATTTATTCAACTTTTTAATGTAATTATAAATGCATCACATGTAACATTTTATCTTGTTTTCAATGCAACATATTTTTGCAATGAACGATGAGAAAATTTTGCTTCTGTTGCAATCTAATACTGGTTTCAGGAAACGAAAATTTGTGCGGAAGCACTTTGCTTCCATGGAAAAAAAAATCGTGTAAGTATATCCAACACAAAGAAAACTTTGCTTCTGAATGCATGTGTTTCCACAGTAAAAACAGTTTGTCTCCAACAGAACATAAGTTTTTTTTCATGCTTAATTCGTTCATATATTTAAGTTCAAGGCATGATACAAATTTATTTTCTTCCAAGTCCCCAATAGTACATACACTGCTTCTAAGTTAATATCATATGTTTCTTAGATTGTAGACTTGCTTCTCTTCGTGTGTGGTGTCTTCATTGTAGGGAAGATCCAGGTGTCTCACACTTCTAGGTGCATGCATCTGTCGCTTCCAAATATGCTTCCATATATGTCCCCAGTGGCGCCCAACTGCTTGAAGCATATAACAAATATATGAAATATGTGAAGCATGATGGGAGTTTTTAAATGGAAACAATGCTCTTGACATTGTAAGAAAAAGTATATAAAAAGTAGCAGTATGTTTCTATTGCGATAAACTATGTCGGCTAAATAAAACATATAGTGAAGTGAGGAAGCATCCATTATTTGTCATCTCAAAATAACTCATACCTAGAAAAAGCATATGTATTGTGACTAGAAACTAGCAGTGACAACATGTGTGTAAAAATGTGAATTAATCATATTGTGATCTAATACATACAAATTTCTTCCATCCATGCAAATAAAGTGGAATATCAAAGCACATATATGATGCTTACTAATCATGGATAACTGAAATATCAAATTGCAAATAATCAGTGCATGGAGACATATGATGATGGACCAGCGGGCGATTCACGCAGTGCAATACCTTTCCATGTGGCTTGTTATTTCCTTGTGTTGGGAAGCAAGCAGTGCCATCTTCTTGAACTAGGTTTTTATGGTGCCAGAAGTCCCCATTGCCACCAGTTTGCATTACCGATTTGTCTACTTGCCAAGTTGTCGTGCCACCGGTGCCGCTTATCCTTGAGCTCCTCGGGCCCGTTGGCTAGCTTGTCACTCGGCTGGCGTCGACAACCTTTAAGCACCTTTGAAGCCTAAAAAGTTTAGGCATGATGCATAACAATAGAAGGTGGGAAGCAACAACTAGTACTAGAAAGAGGGTTCAAAATACATGTACGGAAACGTTGGATGCTTAAGAATAAATATCTCGAAGCATGATTGTGGTAAATTAACTGAACTGAAGAAAGATACATCAGATTAAGAAGCATGGATATCTGGAAGCGTCAATTTCATGTTATCTCAACATAAGTCATGCCCAATAGAAGCACAAAAATAGAAACTAGAAATTGACAAAAGTTATTGCCAACACGCAGGTGCATCATTGTAATCTGCAAACCAATTCTATCCAAATTGATTGGTTCTATTTTTCTGCCACAAAAAATGAGGCAGAGCATGATAAAAACATGGGCTCAATTAAAATAAATTACCATCAATCAAGTGAAATTGTATTCAAATCAAAGAACAAAAAGAAAGAACATATCAAAGACAACTGCTCGTTCACTAGCCGAGGGGTGGTGGAGATGGTGGGCACACCCTACAGCCTCCGTGCAACCTGGTGATGCAGCGGTGGAGAGGTGGTGGGCACAGCCGCCTCCTGCAGGGATGCCGCGCCGACGAGGTCGTCGGGGCCGCATCATGGAGCCGGTCACGCATGTGTTTCGATTTGGATCTGAGCCATGCAGTGGATAGTGTGGCCGGCAACAAGGTGGGAAGGAAGCATGTGGTGCAACAGGTTCAATCTGGGTGAAGAAGTCAGGGATTAGAGGCGGCAATGTTGACGGCGTGCTCAGATGGAGACGCATGCGGAAGAAACGACGGAGAGGAACGGGAGGGACGGATCAGATGAGAAATATAAGACATATGCAATAATGCATGCGTGACATACAGGTGGTTAATTAGCACCGGCCGAGAGGAATTAACATTTATTATTCTATATTATAAACAAGGCCTAGTGCTTGATGTCCCCACCGTGGGATTAAACTGGAATCGACGGATATGGTGTGGTCTGGCGTTGGCTTATTACCAGACTACAGATAAGAAGTGTTTCCCAAGATATAAAGAGGTTTGCTGTTTCTCAATCGATTGAGGAGCACTAATCGCCCAATCAGGGTTTCAGAGCATCTCCAACAGGCGCCCAACAGGCGGCGCGCTAAAATCTGGTTTACGGCGCATCTATCGTCAGGTTTGGCGCGTCGCGCAGTGCTGATTCCAGCAGCCGCGCTAAAATGCTGCGCGCGCAAACAGCCGGCGCATGTATTTGTTCTCATTTTGGGCACAAATTTCAAACAACACAAAACACATGACATATATTGAATCACAAACATCATTCAATCAAGTTCGTGCCCAAAAGTTCATGGCCACAAGTTCAAATTCATGACCACAACATAATTCAACCAAGTTCAAAATGCAAACCAAGTTATGATGACACAAACGAAAGGCACGAGAATCAAGCCTCGTACTCGTCTTCGTCTTCATCCTCATCTTCCTTCGATTCATCCGACTCCTCCGAAGACGATTCTTCCTCCTCCTCTTCATTGTTGCGCGTCGTATCCTCATCACGTGAAGCTCGGAAGGTGTTGCCAAGATCTTCAATGGCATCTTCATGCGAAGGTGGCACACCGACGCCTGGAGGTGCACCCATGCCCCCAACGAGAGACGCAAAGCTCTTGCCACCCATGCCGTCCAAGCCGCCCGGAGGTGCTCCAAAGCCACCCATGCCTTCCATGGTCTCCATGGTAGCTCCAAAGCCACCCATGGAACCCATGCCGCCCATGGTAGCTCCAAAGCCACCCATGGCACCAATGTCATCCATGTCGCCAAGGCCACCGCCACCCATTGTGCGAATCATGGCTCTTTTTTGGATCAAGACTTCTTCACAGGCAAGATTGACATACTCCTTTTGCGCATCATTGAACAAAGATGTGTCCAAGAAGAACAAGTGCTTCTCCCATTCCAACAACTTAGCTCGCTCCTCCATGCCCACCTTCCTCTCCTCCAATGCCACTTTCCTCTCCTCGGCGGCCACCCTCCTCTCCTCGGCCGCCAACCTCCTCTCCTCGGCCGCAACATCTTGGTTCCTTGCTATTTTCCTCACCTCGTTGGCTTCTCTTCTTGCGTTGACAATTACTTCCATAGTATTTTTAGCTCATCATCTCCTTTTCTCTTCTTCTTTTCTTTTGCGTCCTTCTTCGTGCCATCCGGTCATTTTGGCTTCGAGTATGAAACCGAGTTTGGTGTGGGGCTTCTCTTGCCATCTTCACTTGATGCATCATCCTCATCATCATCTTCCAAATCAATTGTTTGCTTGTGTTTTTTGCTCAAATCCAAGTCATCAATATCCTCACGCTTCTTCCATTTCTCATCATCCTTCAATACTTCATAGTAATGATGCAAGGTAAATGGCCTTCCTTTCTTGATCTTCCCCTTCTTGGTCCTCTTCTCCTCTCCTTTGAACAAGTTTTGTGCAATATTTAACTACATGAAAACAAAACAAGTTAGCACAAGAAACACCAACAACAAGCATGATTTGAACATGAGGAATGATGAAGTGACACTTACCCTATCATCATCATTGGTGCCACTTGGGTTCAACTTGTCAACCGCTTTTTGTGCGGCCGCCCGTTATTGACAATCCCTATTGATGGTCGACCATCGGGAGCGAAGCGATCGTGCGGAGCGGTCAATTCCATTCATATTGCACAGATCAAAGTGTTCTTTCATCCGGAGCCAATAAGCATCTCTACTTTGATCACCTCCAATGGATGGATCCCTCGACACGTGCAACCAAGTTTTGCATAGCACAACGTCTTCATCGTTGGTGTAGTTGCCTCCTCTTCCTTTCGTGCGTCGACAATGCCCTCACCATCCTCGTCCACCTTGAACTCATGGTCTTTGAAATGCATGTCATTGGTTTGAGACCAATGCGAATTGTTCGAGCCAACACCCATAGTTGACATGTATGCATCATCGTTCACACTACAAAGTATATAGAACAATGCAATAAGCTATCTATATGTATGCATTCAAAAAATAAAGAAGAAAAAAAGTTCGGGATTTTTTTACCTTTGGGGCATATCGTCGAACACATTGTGCGTGCCGGCCGCCGGCTCAACAAGTGAGCTCGCCGGCGCTTCGGTAGCTGCCGCGCTTGTTACACGCCCTGCAAGCTTCTTCCTCGCGCCTTCGAGGTGTCGGAGCTGTCCGCCACCTTGTTCTTCTTCGCGGATGTCTTGCCCTTCTTCGTCCGCGCCGCATTTGGGAGCTTCGAGGGGGGTGCACGTGGCTTCATCACGGTGGGTGCCGGCGCGACGCCACCAGTCGCCGAGGTCATCCGCGGCGGCATGAAGAGGCCGCACGCGAGGCCGATGCTCGGAGGAGCTCTGGCGGAGGCGAGGCCAACGCTCCCAGCGCTAGGGTTTGCGGCGGCGGCGGCGGCGGTGGAGGGTTCGCAGCTGTAGGATGGGGTGAGGGAGGTGCCGGCGCGTGCGTCCATCGGGTCAGCTCGTCGGCGCCGGCGCGTGCGGGGCGAAGGTGGCGCGGGGGAGAGAGTGTGGCGCGAGCGCTCGTGTGTACCGCGCGCGGAAGCGGGCGTCCCAAATACACAGCACGCAATGGCGATTTGGACCGCGCGCCCAACTCTATATGCCGCGCGCGAGGTTATTGCGCGCCCGGTAGAGACACTCTGCCGATTGCGCGCGCGCTAAAATGGGCAAATTTGCAGCGTGACGCTTGTTTAGCGCTGCTGTTGGAGATGCTCTCACCTTTTGCTTCCCGTTCTAACTTGCTTTAGGGTGCGCTCGGATCTCAGCCGCGTATATGAAAGAATATTCATAGCGTACTTGAAAATGTTGTGTTGCGTATTTAGAAAAATATTCGTTGCAAATTTGAAAAGTGGTAATTGTGTATTCAAAACTGTTCACTGCATTTTGAAAACGTTGGTCGTGTATTCAGAATGTTCACCAGATGTTTAAAAGTATTTATTTCATATTTAGAAAGAAATATCACGCATTTGAAAATGTTGACCACGTGTTGGAAAAAATAATCAACTTGTATGCACTGTAAAAATGCTCATTATGTATTACATAATTAAAAATAGGTAAAACTCGAAATGCAGGTGCACCGATCACAACTAGGGGCGCAAAACAAAGATCATGCGCTCGCTCTCCCTCTACCCTAGTACCCTTGAAGCTTGCCTTGTTGTTTGCAACATGTGCATTTGCAAGTAGAGTTGTAGCATATGCAACTATAGGTTAAGGATGACATGCAAATGCGGGTTGGTGCGCATGCATGTCCTCGTCTTAGTATCGAGGATGAGATAAAACACCATAAAAAAGTTATAGTTATTAGCGAATAATAATACATCCATCAGGCCTACCCCGCAGACTGCCACGCACATGCTCCGGACAAAAATAAATAGAGAAAAAGAGAAAAAGAAGAAAAATGAAAACCTGCATTTGCTAACCCTTTTTAAAACATAAAGTCGTGCCCTTCTTAAAACTTGAAATAGCAACCTCTCCTCAAGAATTGCAGTTGCACTCTCTTACAAAACTTGTGGTTGCAACCCCGCTGGAAAATTTGTAGTTGCAATCCCGCTGGAAACTTATAGTTGCCCCCCTCGGAAAATTTGCAAATTGTGAATCCTTTTGAAAACTTGCAATTCCAATCCTGCTGGAAACTTGTAGTTGTGGCCCCTCGAAAAAGTTGCAAGTTGTGAATCCTCTTGAAAACTTGAAGTAGCGACCCCTTGAAATGTAGAGGAACACCACAAAACAACTTTTTTTTTCTGCGCACAGTCCAATCAAAATCACTATCAAGATGTAGGTAACGACATTGTACCCTCGATGAACACATCGGTGCAGTGGAGATGTTGACATTGTCGATGAAGTCCTTTGGCTCCCGCTAGGTTATACCTCCCAGCGTGAGAGTTTTTCCTCGCGAAAATCTGCCTGATCTAGCGTCAAAGACTACAACGCCTCCAATATATCCACGCGTACCGAAGTATTGATGAAGCGTGGACTTGACCAATGCCTGGACTGGATCAGGTTATTTGTGTTGGTAGTGCAGAAACCTGATGGATAGATGAATATGTTTTGTGTGCATTTGCTGGGATGAATTACGGACTTTGTGCACGCATGAATTGAATGTCAGTGGGATGAATTCCTAAGCTTATCTATATGTTTGATTGCACTGGTAGTGTTTTTTCTTTTCTTTTTTTTTTGCAAAAATGATCCAGATCTATTATCAAAATTCACTGAAAGTACAAAGCACCTCTAACAAAATAAAATTACATCGAGATTCTGAGTCCAACGAACGACCACTACCGCCATCAGAACAAACTGCCGACGTGCCGATGTCGCCGCTCCTATACCGGAGCCAGCTTGAACTTGTCGATAACAGCCGTCTTCGTGCACGTGCCCCCTAAGGACCAGCGCCCTAGAGCCGCAGTCATCGTCGTTGAACCCCTGGATAGATCTGAAACATCTGACACCAAATCTCGCCCGATGACGAGAAACTCTAACCTCACCGTCTCAAGGACACAATATGAATCTATGTCGGAGCTCCCTCGACTATGTTCAGATGGACGAACTCGAGGAGGATTGGAGTCCGGAAGACAAACTCGAAGAAGAAGCGCCACCATCCGCCCGAGCGTCACACCAGCGAGGACAAAAAACCCTAACATAAACTACTAACCGGAGCGGAGGCACCCGTATTTTGCTTCCTGCCACTGGCCGCCGGAGTGGAGTGCAGAGGGGAGGGGAATCTATAGGCTCTCCAGTGAAGCCTGGAGAGAAGAGCTTACCCTAACCGCCAAAGGATATGAGAGGGACGATTGCACTGGCAGTGGCTGTGAGAATTCCAATGTTTCCTTCTATCGAAAGAAATCACTGGCCTCTTTCTCAGTATACATGTTGGTAAAACTTTGTGAGCTTTGACACACAACAAGTATAACAACCACATAATTTATCTCGGAGACGCGGCAACTTCGAGCTGCGGGCGGCGGCGGCCACCGAAGTGGGATGGGCGCGACAGCGCTCCGGATCGTGGTGCGTGATGCCGGCAGTGGCCTGGGCGTTATCCCAACTCGACGGCCTTGGCTCAGTCTCCTGGATCTGGGGATCCCTTCTCCGATCTTTTGCCCTGGGTCGGGCTTCCAGGTCAGGTGTGGCCAGGAGGGCGGTGCACAGGCGACACTCTCCCAGGCAGCGCGTTCATGTGGTCGTGGCGGCCGACCAAGAGGTGGCGACGGGTCTGTTCTGAAATCTGTCTGGTGGCGAGTTTGGAGCGGCAAGACAATCAGTGAAGACCGAGCCTCGATTATGGCCATGGCGGATGATGGCGGCATCCCTTGGCGTCGTTACCTTGTTGAAGGCATTGTCATAGCATGTCACGTCACTCCTTTTGCCCTGCTCTAGGGGAAACCCTAGGTCTGTTATCAGAAAGGACGATGGTGACGTCTCATGTCGCGCTCCTTGCTGGAGGCATCATTCTGGAGCAGGTGTCGACTCGAGTGCACATGTGGTGGAGCGGTGATTCATCCTACACACTGAGGATGGCGGATCTCGACAACATGGCGCAGTGGAGACTCGGTGTCCGATGTGTGGCAAGGGACTTGTGTAGGGGGACGACATTGTCTGGCGTCGTGGTGGCGCCGATGGCAGAGATGCCTGGCAAGGTCGATGCATCGGTATCTGCTCTAAGGATAGATCGATGGAAGCTGGAGGTGATGGCCCTTGCAGCGAGCGCATGTGGTGCCCACTGAGAGTGCGTCGGACCTTGTATGCCCCAGTCCAGGTATTGTGGCTTGGTTGGGACATTAGACTTTAGATGTTAGGCTTTGGTGCAATATTTGTTTGGTATTAGGCTCAGACATTCAACACCCCTTCATCAAAGAGATAGGAGTAGCGCCAGGTGTTGCCAAAAAGTGGCTTCAGACCGACATATATATTACCTTATAAGGTCTTTGTGAATAATTAATAAAAATCGCTTTATGCATCGCCTAGATGTAGAGGCCGAGGGTACATCCTCCTTGAAGAAAACAATTTATCTTGAAGAGTTCAACTACATGTTAGCGCGAACACCCGGAGGCTCCAGTTCAAACTTAAGACTAGCAGCAAGTCATGAAGTGATTTGGTTCAGCTCAACTTTGAGTTTAAACCGAAGGGAAGCACCCATGACAGCACATGACAGAGTTGTGCCCGCTTTGGAAAGGACTAGTGATTGGAGCGCCACCATGTGGCGCCGCTTGAGAGAAAATTGTGCAGACGTTTTTTTTTAAGAAAATAGACGGAGTCCTCGCCTTCATCTGAAAAAATATGTAAAAAAATCATCATCTCCATCTAGAAAAAGAAGTGAAAAAGAAAAGAGAGAAAAATCATCAACGCACCCTACCAGCGAGCGCCACTTTGCGTAGCCTTCCATTTTAAAAAAAAAGTGTGGTCGTCACCTCCATCTAAAAAGGGACAAAACATTTTAAAAAGTTCCTCCCTAACATCTAAAAATAATATCCCAAAAGTTTTTTCATCGTGGCAACCAGCTTGCGCCATGTGGCATAGCTGGTTGACCGTCCTTCACGCGTAGCTTAATGTTTTATGTGCAGTACAGAACATGTTAATTTAGATTCTTAGAAAATTTCATTATTTTGATTTTGTTTTAGTTTGCTTTTTTTCTTTCTGAAAGGGTAAAACCAATGCCACAAATTCATCCTTTCATAGAAAACTTCGTTTTGTTATTATTTTGTTTTAGCTTTTATTTTGTTTTAGTTTTCATTTTCTTTCCTTTTGTAAAGGTAATACCAATGTCACTAATCCATTACTTTCTAGAAAACAATTTCGGCGGAAATTTCACGATTATATGTTTTTTTCATAGTAATAATACATTTTTGATATATACGTATGTATATCTGTATATATGTACTGTATGGATGTATACAAATAGATATACATATGTGAGATTGTACATATAAAAATAAATAATTCATCCCTTCTTACAAAATTCTTTTTTGCATAAATTCCACTCCTATATGCTTATTCTTGCATATTGGACAAGTGCACAATTTTTGTGTAAATGGTGTGCAATTTTTTCCGTTATTTTGTGCATTAACTAATTCATTCTTCACTAGAAAACTTGCTTTGTGTTTTCCTTTACTTTTGTTTTTGTTCATTAACGGGTTGTCGTGTTGCATTGGCCCAAGCAGTGTCGTGGGCTTCTGTTGATTTTGTATGGAAAAAGGCTTAAGTTGTGCTATAACTTTGAAATCGATTTACCTCAATTTTGGTTTAGTTGTTTGGTTCGGACTAGCACATATGCCCGTGCGTTGCAATGGTAGAGATATTCTTTTGAGAAGCAACGGGGGAGATAATTGATGTGTGCGCCAAAAATGGTCTGCACAACAATGGGGCGACAGAGCGAGGAGCTGTGGTCTTCTCTCAGATCATGTTTGGTCTGCGAGATCTTGATAGTGGTGGGGTTAGTCGGCGTGGCGACGACCAACCAACTCGTGCCTTTTTTTCCTTTGGGTTCGCCCCCGTGTAAGTGTTGTGTCTCCCTCCTCATTTAGTGGCTGCGCGGCGACCTTGAGGACACGGTTGCTTCATGACTCTCTCTTGCTACGAGGTAACCAGATGGATTACTAATTGCAGTACATAAATCTAGTTTCACTAGCATAATCAATGCATAACCAGGCAGTCCCTTCTTTATCAGGGTTTATTCTCTTTGATTATTTTAGCGGTCACGTGCCTATAGTTCTTTTCATTAGAGCCAATTCAGCATATTCTCTTTTGTTGGCTTTTGTCTACAATTTATTTCAATTATAGCCAAAAAGCATACTCTTTTAGCGTTAAATAGCGCATTGGACGCACAATAGTTCGCGTCTGGGCCAGCCCACTGGCAGGCATCAAAAGGACCTGTATTTGTAAGGCACGAGTATAAATCTAAAAAACGACAAGTTGAAGGATCAAACTCACGACCTAAAAACTCGACCACCCCTCGAATAAACGGTCCTGCTTACCAATGACCAGCGCGAACGTTTAAGAACATACTGCATCACCATATTCAAAACCCTTTTTTGTTTTTTTCAAAATCTTCCAAAAATAAATTAATATTTATGAATTGAAAAATATTTTTAAAAATGAACAATTTTTGAAATCCCGGAAAGTTTTTCAAAAATTTCGTTCATTTTGGAAAAAGATGAACAACCTTTGAAATAGGAAGATTTTTTTAAAAATTCACAAACATTTATTGAAAACATGAACCTTTGAGAAAGCATTTTTTTGAATTTGGAACAATTTTTAAAAAAGGAACATGTTTTGAACATTTATAATAATTTTGTAAAATGTGTCTATTTTAACCACGATCATTATTTTGAATTTGCGAATATTTTACTAAACAAGAATATTTATATAATCTAGAACATGTTTTAAAATCCAATTAGATTTTGAAAATACCAATTTGTTTTGGAGAACACATTTTGTTTAGAACAAATGGAACATTTTCTAAATGTAATTATATTTTGAATATCTCGTTTTTTGGAAAGCACAAACCTTTTTAAAAATAATTGTATTGTTTTTGTAATTTTTTAAAAAATTGGAATGAGAAAAAAAATTAAGTTTCATTTTTTTTAAAATAGAAACAATATTTTGGAATTCGAAATTATTTTCTAAAAAATGAAAAAACAAATCAAAGTTCTGATTTTTTAAATTTTGTATTTAAGAAAAAAGTAAAAAATAATGTTGTAGGACAAAATAAAATAAGAAATAGATAAAGGAACGAAAAATAAAATAAAAATAAAACACAGAAAAAAAGAAAACGGGCTGGGACTGCCTTGGGCCATGTGCGAAGGTCAAACTATTTGTCGCCTTGTGCGGTAAATAGGGTTTTCCTAGCAGTGTGCGTAGGGAAATAAGTGGGCTGGCTTCGACGGGCCACAATGTGCATGGCCCATGGACGAAAATTGATTTTTCTTTTCTAGCAAACGAAGGCACAAAAATTTAGTACCACCACGAATAGGGAAACAAACTTTTTGATGGTGAACGGATGAAAAAATCGGAGAAACCCATCTTGCTTTATTAGTAGGTATAGAGGTATAGATATAGATATAGATATAGATTAATCGACTGCCCATTTCCTAAAATCAGGCAACTACCCAGTAGCTAGTCCCAAAGAACGAGAAACTCATCAGCGGCGACAAAAACAAGAGCTTGTTCCTGGCCCGCTCGGCGTACCTCCTCACCGGCTCGGGTGCACCATGACGCATCTCCAACGAAGACGAGTACTCCCGCCTTCCGCTTGCCGAGCGGACGAGCATTGACAACCTGCCTACATCCAGTGATGATGCGGCTCACCTTGGCACCACCCACGAAGGCGCGGGCCACCTCTTGTCCGTCTCTGACCCCACAACGATGATGCAGAAGGCCATGGCCAAATTTTCGGGAGGAGGCCGGATGTACGGCCTATCGTGTGTGTGCCGGATGTCTGGCCTATTGCTCGGATGTACACCAGCTGATGCGGGCTGACATTCTCTTCTTCCGTCGTCGCTTCCACACTTCCCTCTTAGACGGTGTAGGTGTACTCTTGTGATTGGACTGCTGTTATACTAGTGTGAAGCTCCAGTGAAGTGATTGGACTTCCACACTTCACACACACACACACACACACACACACACACACACACACACACACACATATATATATATATATATGTTAGAACTATATGTTGCACATGTCTCTCGACAAAGGGGCTCTTGACATAGTAATATCCATAGTTCATAGGATGCTTCACATGAAGTCATCCATGCCGAACCGAGGGAGAGGTTGATCACGTACACCCTCATCGTGAATTGTGTCCTCCATCCCGCATGATATGCTCGAATTGTCGCACCATCTATTTCCATCTTCAATAGAGCACACTTTGTATAGAGAGATGTGCGCCGGGGGAACAATCTTCGCGGCTGTGCAGGAGCCTAAGCCACCAGGGAGCGACGCACCTTAGATGAAGTTCCTAGTGGTGATGCCCGTGACGTGCGCGTCGTGGCCTTATTCGTCATTGTCGGGGTCATCATCTCCAACAAACTACTTGGATCCCACAAGCATGTGATTGGACTAGGCCACTACAGAGCCTGTGCAGGTCCCATTCCAGCTGGCTAGTGGCTTCGAAACCCCATCGCATGGAAAGATACGCATTTCCCATAGATTCATGTGTTGAGAATGCCGATGACGACTCCATGGTTGTAGCCGACATCACGCCAGAACTAGTGCTCATCCCCAATGGAGGAGCTAGCGAAGAATCAATGGGGGTGCAAAGTTAAAATATTCATTTTGGGAGAGGGGAAAATGATTGCACTCTTCTTAATTTAAGCATTTTATTCTTCACTAAATATGCTATGAGGGGGGGGGGGGCAGCGCCCCCCTTGTAATCACATGTAGCTCCACCACTGGTCTTCACTGTTGAGCCCAAAGAATGATGGTGTGCGCATGGTGAGGAGCTCAGGAAGCCCGACATCTTCACCATAGCCGCATGAGCTCGGCTTCTGTGAGCTGGGCATAGAATTCAAAGGAGATTGCTGCCTACGAGCACACCGGACACTTCTTTCCAGACTCCATGAGGGTGCTTGGTAGGAAGCTCTCATGCCACTAGCGATGCACGCTTCGGCTCATGGTGTCAGCATCCCGCCGGTGGCGAGGAGAAAACAGTGTAGGTGTTGTAAGTAGGATCTTCTTTGTGGTCTTGGAAAAACTTGTTCGGGAACGAAGGAACGGGGGAAGGGCTCACCCATGGTGGCATTGGTGCAGCTACGTCCTACACAAACAGTTTCCCCCCTTTTAGCGACATAGTTTTAAACCGTTGTCTTGCATGTGTGTACGATAGGTGGAGTGGGGGAGTCCATCCCACCAATCCAAAAAATTGTTGATGATAGTTATCGATGATGCAAATGCTCTGCCAAATGTAATCGTATGTGATGCATGAACATATTGCACACATTATATTTGGGCACACATGTGGGATTGGGGACCAATCACAGACGTTTCTCACGAGTCAAACGCGTCTAATTTCTCAAGGAAACCAAACGGTGTTTTACATTTGATCGTTTGCGAAATAGTACCGAAGTCACACATGCCATCATAGAAACTATGTGCGATATCTGGCCCATCACACTCTATGGCAAGCGTCTGCCATGCATGATTTCATCACACACATTTCCTGAATAATTTACGAGTAGGATTGCATTTTGCATCGGGCATGGTTTCCTCTAAGCTCACGTGTGAGATAATGTCTATCACAGATGATTGAGGAGCCCCTACACACACGTATAAGTGCTAAAAATCGTCTACGACTTGTTGTGTTTCACCAATAGTTCTGTTCATATCTCGTGTGCTTTCCTGTAGATCACAGACGCTTTAATGGCCAGGTTAAAGCAAAATATAGCATTTGAATCGCTCTACAAAAAGCAAATTTGCCACAATTTGCAATTGAACAAATAGTGTCCACAGGAAGAACATTCATGAAAATTCACCACAATATGCAATTGAACAAATGCTAGCTAAATTCCCTAGATGTATCGGCATATGCAGTACATCATCGTTGTGCACGGAATATGAAGATCTCATCACATGGAAAAGAATGCATCCTCACGTATATGTTTAGCTGCTAGCACTAGCTGAATGCATACTTATTGTTGGAGGAAAAGGCATGCTGAAATCTTCATCATATCAAATGGGCTTGTTGTAGTGTTTCAGGAAGAAGTTACTGATAGATCTCCTAACAACCAGCAATTCAGCTGTGGGGCACGGTTCAGGGCTTATATGTTTAAAAATGATCTGCATGAATTTTAGACTAGAATGTGTTATACTTGTGGAGTAGAAGATAGTAATTAATATACAAACTTGCTGGTATTAAATCGTCAGAATCATTACAACAATCAGAATATCAACACATGGAGATTATGTGTCTGCAAACATAGATCCACAAAGGTTGGTGCCTTCATGTTGTTGAGGACACTATTTTTTTTACATAATTAGTCATGTATTTGCCCTATTAGAAACAACCTAACCGGTGTAAGTTGTTCAATTTTTCTTTGGAGAGAAATAGAAATAGGTTATTTATAAACTTGAACTTTTGACTAGCATAAGAAAATGTATTTGCAGACCTTTGGATACATTTTCTGAAAATAATGAATTTTGGTGTCTTACTGGAGAAATGATCTCGTGTTGCAGAGGTAGTTGACGGTTGATACATCCATTTTGCATCATGCTTTTATATTGATATTTATTGCATTATGGGTTGTTGTTACACATTATAGCACGATACTTATGCCTTTTCTCTCTTATTTTACAAGGTTTACATGAAGAGGGAGAATGCCGACAACTGGAACTCTAGACTGGAAAAGGAGCAAATCTGAGAGACCTATTCTGCACAACTCCAAAACTCCTGAAACTTCACTGAGAATTATTTTGGAATTAATAAAAAAATATTGGGCAAAGAAAGTACCAGAGGGGCCCCACCAGGAAGCCACAAGGGTGGGGGCGTGCCCCCTTGACTTGTGGGCCCTCTGGCAGGCCTCCGGTGCCCATCTTCTGCTATATGGTGTGTTTTGATATGGAAAAAATCATAATAAAACTTTCGGGATGAAGTGCCGTCGCCTCGAGGCGGAACCTAGGCAGAAGCAATCTAGGGCTCCGGCGGAGCTGTTCTGCCGGGGAAACTTCCCTCCTGGAGGGGGAAATTGAAGCCATCGTCATCACCAATGATCCTCTCATCGGGAGGGGGTCAATCTCCATCAACATCTTCACCAACGCCATCTCCTCTCAAACCCTAGTTCATCTCTTGTATCCGATCTTTGTCTCAAAACCTCAGATTGGTACCTGTGGGTTGCTAGTAATGTTGATTACTCCTTGTATTTGATGCTAGTTAGTTTATTCGGTGGAAGATCATATGTTCAGATCCTTAATGATAATTATTACTCCTCTGATTATGAACATGAATATGCTTTGTGAGTAGTTACGTTTGTTCCCGAGGACATGAGAGAAGTCTCGTTATAAGTAATCATGTGAATTTGGTATTTGTTCGATATTTTGATGAGATGTATGTTGTCCCGTCTGTAGTGGTGTTATGTGAACGTCGACTACATGACACTTCACCATGATTTGGGCCTAGGGAAGGCATTGGGAAGTAATAAGTAGATGATGGGTTGCTAGAGTGATAGAAGCTTAAACCCTAGTTTATGTGTTGCTTCGTAAGGGGCTGATTTGGATCCATATGTTTCATGCCATGGTCAGATTTATCTTAATTTTTCTTTCGTAGTTGCAGATGCTTGCGAGAGTGGTTAATCAAAAGTGGGAGGTTTGTCCAAGTAAGGACATCACCCAAGCACCGGTCCACCCTGATACGTCTCCAACTTATCTATAATTTTTGATTGTTCCATGCTATTATATTACCCTTTTTGGATGTTTACGGGCTTTATTATACACTTTTATATTATTTTTGGGACTAACCTACTAACTGGAGGCCCAACCCATATTGCCTGTTTTAGTATTTCGAAGAAAAGGAATATCAAATGGAGTCCAAACGGAATGAAACCTTCGACAGCGTTATTTTTGGGAAGAATATCACCCAGGAGACTTGGAGTTCACGTCAGAAGAGCCTCGAGGAGGCCACGAGATAGGAGGGTGCGCCCCCCTACTGGGCGCACCCCCTGTCTCGTGGGCCCCTCGAGCACCTCCCGACCGACTTCTTTCGCCTATATAAGCCTACGTACCCTAAAACCTTTGAATATCAAGATAGATCTGGAGTTCCGCAGCCGCAAGCCTTTGTAGCCACCAAAAACCTCTCGGGAGCCCTTCCCGGCACCCTGTCGGAGGGGGATCCTTCACTGGTGGCCATCTTCATCATCCCGGCGCTATCCATGACGAGGAGGGAGTAGTTCACCCTCGAGGCTGAGGGTTTGTACCAGTACCTATGTGTTTGATCTCTCTCTGTCTCTCTCTCTCATGTTCTCTCTTGTGTTCCCTCTATGGCACGATCTTGATGTATCCCGAGCTTTGCTATTGTAGTTGGATCTTATGATGTTTCTCCCCCTCTACTCTCTTGTGATGAATTGAGTTTTCCCCTTTGAAGTTATCTTATCGGACTGAATCTTTTATGAGAACACTTGATGTATGTCTTGCCGTGTTTATCTGTGGTGACAATGGGATATCATGTGCCACTTGATGTATGTTTTGGTGACCAACTTGCGGGTTCCGCCCATGAACCTATGCATAGGGGTTGGCACACGTTCTTGACTCTCCGGTAGAAACTTTGGGGCACTCTTTGAAGTACTTTGTGTTGGTCGAATAGATGAATCTGAGATTGTGTGATGTATATCGTATAACCATGCCCACGGATACTTGAGGTGACAATGGAGTATCTAGGTGACATTAGGGTTTTGGTTGATTTGTGTCTTAAGGTGTTATTCTAGTATGAACTCTATGATAGATTGAGCGGAAAGAATAGCTTCATGTTATTTTACTACAAACTCTTGAATAGATAGAACAGAAAGGATGACTTTGAGGTGGTTTCGTACCCTACCATAATCTCTTCGTTTGTTCTCCGCTATTAGTGGCTTTGGAGTGACTCTTTGTTGCATGTTGAGGGATTGTTATATGATCTATCTATGTTATTATTGTTGAGAGAACTTGCACTAGTGAAAGTATGAACCTTAGGCCTTGTTTCCTGTCATTGCAATACCGTTTACGCTCACTTTTACCACTTGTTACCTTGCTGTTTTTATAATTTCAGATTACAAATACCTTTATCTACCATCCATATTGCACTTGTATCTTCATTTCTTCGCCGAACTAGTGCACCTATACAATTTACCATTGTATTGGGTGTGTTGGGGACACAAGAGACTCTTTGTTATTTGGTTGCAGGGTTGCTTGAGAGAGACCATCTTCATCCTACGCCTCCTACGGATTGATAAACCTTAAGTCATCCACTTGAGGGAAATTTGCTACTTTTCTACAAACCTGTGCACTTGCAGGCCCAACAACGTCTACAAGAAGAAGGTTGTGTAGTAGACATCAAGCTCTTTTCTGGCGCCGTTGCCGGGGAGGCTAGGTAAATGGTACTCACACCCCGTCAACTAAGCTCTTTTTTGGCGAGGTGAGTGTTTGAAGGTATATCTTTAGATCTTGCAATCGAATCTTTTTGTTTCTTGTTTTATCACGAGTTTAGTCTCTAAAAGAAAACTACAAAAAAATAGAGTTGAGTTTGTCTCATACACTTCGTCTTTTTAATATCTTCCGTGAGTATGATGAAAAGGAAAATTGTGCTCAAGTGCTAGAAGAAGAAATCTATAGAATGTTTGATACTAAATCTTTGAATGATGAGCATGATTGCGATGTTGTTAGTATGAATTCCTTGAATAGGCATGATGCTAATGATATGCAAAGCCACAAGCTTGGGGATGCTATGTTTGATGAAGATGATATTTTTTCCCCCAAGTTTTGATGAGAATATTTATTATGATGAAAGCATGCCTCCTATTTATGATGATTATATTGATGAAAGTGGGTTTGGAAGAGTGTCAACTTTAGAAAGTAGTGATCCCACTATTTTGGAGGATGTTGAATCTTATTGTGATGAACATGAAAGTGGATTTGGAAGAGTGTCGACTTTATTTAGTGATGATTCCACTATTTCGGAAGAGGTTCCAATTGATTATGAGAAAAAAGTTGCTATCTATGATGATTATTGTGATGACTTGTATGATATTAAGAATAATGATAACCATGAAACTTGTCATCATGATTTTAGTTTTCAATTGGATTATGCCTCACATGATAATTATTTTGTTGAGTTTGCTCCCACTACTATTCATGAGAAGAATTTTGCTTATGTGGAGAGTAATAAATTTTCTATGCTTGTAGACCATGAAAAGAATGCTTTAGATGCTGGTTATATTGTTGAATTCATTCATGTTTCTACTGAAAATTATTATGAGGGAGGAACTTATGCTTATAGGAATTGCAATAATGTCAAGTTTCCTCTCTATATGCTTAAAATTTTGAAGTTATGCTTGTTTTGCCTTCCTATGCTAGTTGATTATTGTTTTCCTAAGTTGTTTGCTCACAAAATCCCTATGCATAGGAAGTGGGTTAGGCTTAAATGTGCTAGCAATATGCTTCATGATGCTTCCGTTATGTTTCAATTCTTATCTTTTATGTGAGCATCATTGTCATCATCATGCCTAGCTAGAAAGGCATTAAAGAAAAGTGCTTGTTGGGAGACAACCCAATATTTACCCTTACTGTTTTTGTGTGTCCACATGATTATGCTACTGTAGTAATCATGTTTTATAGCTTTTTTTAATAAAGTGCCAAGTAGAACCTTTGGGAAGACTTGGGTGAAGTCTTTATGATCTTGCTGTAGAAAACAGAAACTTTAGCGCTCACGAGATTAGCTGCCATTTTTTTTTACTAGGGAGTGCTTTTAGGTTGATTCTTTTTGCAGATGATTAATATACAAAGTACTCAGGTCCACCAATTTATTTCAGAATTTGTTGTGTTCCAGAAGTATACGTTGGATGCAAATTACTACAGACTGTTCTGTTTTTGACAGATTCTGTTTTCTATGTGTTGTTTGCTTATTTTGAGGAATCTATGAGTAGTATCAGAGGGTATGAACCATATAGAAGTTAGAATACAGTAGATATTACACCAATATAAATTTATAATGATTTCATTACAGTACCTAAGTTGTGGTTTTATTATCATATAGTAACGGAGCTTACGAGTTTTGTGTTGAGTTTTGTGTGGTTGAAGTTTTCAAGTTTTGGGTAAAGATTCGATGGACTATGGAATAAGAAGTGGAAAGAGCCTAAGCTTGGGGATGCCCAAGGCACACCAAGTAAATATTCAAGGACAACCAAGAGCCTAAGCTTGGGTATGCCCCGGAAGGCATCCCCTCTTTCGTCTTCGTTCATCGGTAACTTTACTTGGAGCTATATTTTTAATCACCACATGATATGTGTTTTGCTTGGAGCGTCATTTACTATTATTAGTATTTTCTTGCTGTTATTTATATTAATGTTTTGTATCTTTATTTTCAATAAAAAAATCAAGGATAGCCTTTACCATGCTTATTTTGCTAGTATACTTGTTGCTGTTTGAAAACAGAAAGTTTACGGCTGTTGCAAAAATTCCCTAGAAAATTCAGAGAATGGTATAATGTTGAATCTTTTTGCATATTGATCTCTGATAAATTTATTACTGTGGGAATTTTCTCTCATAATTTTTGGAGTTAGGGAAGTATTGATACTCTTGTATTCTTTGCAGACTGTACTGTTTTGGCAGATTGCTGTTATGGTTGCATTGTTTGCATATGTTTGCTTGTTTAATGATTCTATTTGAGGATAGGAGTATTAAATATGCAGAGGCATTTAGTATTAAATGTTGAATAATAATTTTAGTGATTTGTTAAAGTAGAAAATGATAAGGTTTTGCATTGGTTTATACTAACCCATCTCACGAGTTCTTGTTGAGTTTGTTGTGAATGAAGCTTTTGATAAAAAGAGAAACCATGATATGAGAGGAATTAAGGAGACACAAAAGTTAAAGCTTGGGGATGACCAAGGCACCCCAACATAATATTTCAAGAAGTCTCAAGCATCTAAGCTTGGGGATGCCCTGGTAGGCATCCCACCTTTCTTCTTCAACAACTATCGGTTAGTATCGGTTGAGCCTAAGTTTTTGCTTCTTCACTTGAGTTGTGCTATCCTTGCAATGTCATTTTATTTTGTTTTGCTTGCTGCTTGAATACAATACCAAGATATGAAATTCTTAAATGTTAGAGAGTCTTCACATAGTTGCACAATTATTTGACTACTCATTGATCTTCACTTATATCTTTCGGAGTAGTTTGTCATTTGCTCTAGTGTTTCACTTATATCTTTTAGAGCACGACGGTGGTTATATTTTGAAGAAATTACTAGACTCTCATGCTTCACTTATATTATTTTGAGAGTCTTAAACATCATGGTAATTTGAATGAAAACTATCATAGGAAGTGAATTGGATGCTATGATCAATATATTGCTTGATAATTGTTTTGAGATATAAAGGTAGTAATGTTAGAGTCATGCTAGTGGGTAATTATGAAATTGAGAAATAATTTTGTTGAAGTTGGCAAGTCCCGTAGCATGCACGTATGGTAAAAGTTGTGTGACAAATTTGTTGCATGAGGTACTCTTTTGATTGTCTTCCTTATGAGTGGCAGTCGGGGACGAGCGATGGTCTTTTCCTACCAATCTATCCCTCTTGGGGCATGCGTAGTAGTACTTTGCTTTGAGGGCTAAGTAGACTTTTGCAATAATTATATGAGTTCTTTATGACTAATGTGAGTCCATGGATATACGCACACTCATCCTTCCACTTTGCTAGCCTTTCTTATTACCGCGCAACTTTCGCTGGTATTGAACCCATTATTTACCTTCCTCAAAACAGCCACCATACCTACCTATTATGGCATTTCCATAGCCATTCCGAGATATATTGCCATGCAACTTTCCACCGTTCCGTTTATTATGACACGTTCCATCATTGTCATATTGCTTTTTGCATGATCATGTAGTTGACATCATATTTGTGGCAAGGCCACCTTCATAATTTTCATACATGTCGCTCTTGATTCATTGCATATCCCGGTACACCGCCGGAGGCATTCATATAGAGTCATATCTTGTTCTAGCTTTGAGTTGTAATTCTTGAGTTGTAAATCCATAAAAGTGTGATGATCTTCATTAGTAGAGCATTTTCTCAGTGAGGAAAGGATGATGAAGACTATGATTCCCTCACAAGTCGGGATGAGACTTTGGACTTTACAAAAAGAAAAAAAGAGAAGAAAAAAAAAGGAAAAAAAAGAGAAAGGCCAAAAAAAGAGAAAGGCCAAAGAAAAAAAAGGGAAAGAAAAAAAAGAGAAAAAGAAAAAATAAAATGAGAGAAAAAGAGAGAAGGGACAATGGTACTATCTCATTTTCCACACTTGTGCTTCAAAGTAGCACCATGATCTTCATGATAGAGAGTCTCCTATGTTGTCACTTTCATATACTAGTGGGAATTTTTCATTATAGAACTTGGCTTCTATATTCCAATGATGGGCTTCCTCAAAAATGCCCTAGGTCTTCGTGAGCAAGCGAGTTGGATGCACACCCACTTAGTTCTTTTTGCTGAGCTTTCATATATTTATAGCTCTAGTGCATCCGTTGCATGGCAATCCCTACTCATTCACATTGATATCTATTGATGGACATCTCCATAGCCCGTTGATACGCCTAGTTGATGTGAGACTATCTTCTCCCTCTTTTTGTCCTCACAACCACCACCATTTACCACCATAGTGCTATGTCCATGGCTTACGCTCATGTATCGCGTAAGAGTTGAAAGAAGCTGAAGCACATTAAAAAGTATGAAACAATTGCTTGGCTCGTCATCGGGGTTGTGCATGATGGAAGTATTTTGTGTAATGGAGATGAAGCATGGCCTAACTATATGATTTTGTAGGGATAAGCTTTCTTTGGCTATGCTATTTTGATAGGACATGATTATTTGTTAGTATGCTTTGAAGCATTATTATTTTTATGTTTTATAAGCTTTTATCTTGAATCATTTGGATCTGAACATTCATGCCACAATAAAGAAAATTACATTGAGAATTATGCTAGGTAGCATTCCACATCAAAAATTCTGTTTTTATCATTTACCTACTCGAAGACGAGCATGAATTAAGCTTGGGGATGCTTGATACGTCTCCAACGTATCTATAATTTTTTATTGTTCCATGCTATTATATTACCCTTTTTGGATGTTTACAGGCTTTATTATACACTTTTATATTATTTTTGGGACTAACCTACTAACCGAAGGCCCAGCCCATATTGCAGTTTTATTGCTTGTTTTAGTATTTCGAAGAAAAGGAATATCAAACAAAGTCCAAACGGAATGAAACCTTTGGCAGCGTTATTTTTGGGAAGAGTATCACCCAGGAGACTTGGAGTTCACGTCAGAAGAGCCTCGAGGAGGCCAAAAGATAGGAGGGCGCGCCCCCCTACTGGGCGCCCCCCCTATCCCATGGGCCCCTCGAGCACCTCCCGACCGACTTCTTTCGCCTATATAAGCCTACGTACCCTAAAACCATCGAATATCAAGATAGATCGGGAGTTCCGCAACCGCAAGCCTCTGTAGCCACCAAAAACCCCTCGGGAGCCCTTCCCGGCACCCTGCCGGAGGGGGATCCTTCACCGGTGGCCATCTTCAACATCCCGGTGCTATCCATGACGAGGAGGGAGTAGGTCACCCTTGAGGGTGAGGGTATGTACCAGTAGCTATGTGTTTGATCTCTCTCTCTCTCTCTCTCTCTCTCTCGTGTTCTCTCTCGTGTTCCCTCTATGGCACGATCTTGATGTATCCCGAGCTTTGCTATCGTAGTTAGATCTTATGATGTTTCTCCCCCTCTACTCTCTTGTGATGAATTGAGTTTTCCCCTTTGAAGTTATCTTATCGGGTTGAGTCTTTTATGAGAACACTTGATGTATGTCTTGCCGTGTTTATCTGTGGTGACAATGGGATATCATGTGCCACTCGATGTATTGTTTGGTGACCAACTTGCGGGTTCCGCCCATGAACCTATGCATAGGGGTTGGCACACGTTCTTGACTCTCCGGTAGAAACTTTGGGGCACTCTTTGAAGTACTTTGTGTTGGTTGAATAGATGAATATGAGATTGTGTGATGCATATCGTATAATCATGCCCACGGATACTTGAGGTGACAATGGAGTATCTAGGTGACATTAGGGTTTTGGTTGATTTGTGTCTTAAGGTGTTATACTAGTATGAACTCTATGATAGATTCAGCGGAAAGAATAGCTTCATGTTATTTTACTACGAACTCTTGAATAGATAGAACATAAAGGATGACTTTGAGGTGGTTTCGTACCCTACCATAATCTCTTCGTTTGTTCTCCGCTATTAGTGGCTTTGGAGTGACTCTTTGTTGCATGTTGAGGGATTGTTATATGATCTATCTATGTTATTATTGTTGAGAGAACTTGCACTAGTGAAAGTATGAACCTTAGGCCTTGTTTCCTATCATTGCAATACCGTTTACGCTCACTTTTACCACTTGTTACCTTGCTGTTTTTATAATTTCATATTACAAATACCTTTATCTACCATCCATATTGCACTTGTATCTTCATCTCTTCGCCGAACTAGTGCACCTATACAATTTACCATTGTATTGGGTGTGTTGGGGACACAAGAGACTCTTTGTTATTTGGTTATAGGGTTGCTTGAGAGAGACCATCTTCATCCTACGCCTCCTACGGATTGATAAACCTTAGGTCGTCCACTTGAGGGAAATTTGCTACTATCCTACAAACATGTGCACTTGTAGGCCTAACAACGTCTACAAGAAGAAGGTTGTGTAGTAGACATCACACCCATATATCAAATTATCAAAGTAACGAACTAGAATCATATAAGCATGATGAAAACTAACTTGACAACAATTCCCATGTGTCCTCAGGAGCACTTTGCATTATATAAGAGTTCATTCAGGTTGTCCTTTGCCACAAAAAGTATTGGGCCAGCTTGCTGCACTTTAGGTACACTTGTTACTTGTTACCCGTTATGAATTATCTTAGCACAAAACTATCTGTTACCAATAATTTCAGTGCTTGCAAAGAATACATTGCTGAAAACCGCTTGTCATTTCCTTCTGCTCCTCGTAGGGTTTGACACTCTTACTTATCGAAAGGACTATGATAGATATCCTATACTTGTGGGTCATCAAGACTCTTTTCTGTCCCGTTGTCGGGGAGTGAAATGCCTTTGGTGAGTGAAATCTGGTAAGGAAACATTAATATAGTGTGTGGAAATTTACTGTCACTTGTTGCTATGGAAAATCATCCTTTGAGGGTTTTGTTTGGGGTATCTTCACCCCGACCGGAAGAACAAAGAGTTTCCCCTCAACCTACTGAATCTACTGAAAATATTTATTAAGATGCCATGGGAAACCACGACCACCTATGGGGCTATGAGCCCCTTTGTGGTTCGGCGGGGGGACGGGCACATTGCACAAAGAGTGGAGAAGCGTAACAAAGCACGTCAGAGATCACACGGGCGGGTTTACCCAGGTTCGGGTCGTCGTGAGGCATAAAACCCTACTCCTATTTTGGTGGATTGATGGTGGATTATGGTGGAAAATGAAGTGCACTTGTGTGGCAAGGTTTCCTCGAGGCGAGAGCGACTACACACGTATGAGTATGCGAGGGTACGAATCCTCACTACGGTTGCCATGCGCCTCCTTGTATATATCAAGGGGTCACCACAGTGGAAAATCGGTCTTTACATACTGATTAGATAGCAAACAGTGCTATCATACCTAACTCTACAGGCGGACAGAGCACATTAAATGTGCCGCTTAGTATCACATCACGGCATGCCCGGCAAGCCTTGTCGGGCTGTTTTGCCAGCTTCGCGCCTGCTTGCTTGACAGGTCTTAGGACGTGTGTCATTTGAAGGTGTTTTTGTTGGGGAACGCAGTAATAATTCAAAATAATTCATACGTGTCACCAAAATCAATCTAGGAGATGCTAGCAACGAGAGAGAGGGAGTGCATCTTCATAACCTTGAAGATTGCTAAGCGGAAGCGTTACAAGAACGCGGTTGATGGAGTCGTACTCATGGCGATTCAAATCGCGGAAGATCCGATCCAAGCGCCGAACAGACGGCGCCTCCTCGTTCAACACACATACAGCCCAGGGACATCTCCTCCTTCTTGATCCAGTAAGTGGGAAGGAGAAGTTGAGGGAGAAATCCGGCAGCACGACGACGTGGTGGTGGAGCTTGTGGTTCTCCGGCAGAGCTTCGCCAAGCTCAATGGAGGACGAGGAGGAGGTGTAGGAGGGGTGAGGGCTAGGCTAGGGGCTGAGGTGCGGCTGCCCTCCCACCCCCTCTATTTATAGGGTGAAGGAGAGAGGGGGCGGACCCGCTGGATGCATCTAGAGGAGGGGGGCGGCCAAGGGGGGAGACTTGCCTCCCAAGCAGGTGGGAGGTGCCCCCACTATCGTGGTACTAAGTTTGATAGTAAGAATAGGGGGTACGTATGAGGAGGTGATGCCCTAGCTACGGCGAGGTTGTAGACACGAGTTTACGAGTTCAGGCCCCTCTCGGAGGAGGTAAAAGCCCTACATCTCGGTGCCCTAAGGCGGTCGACTAGAATATGGGTGTGTGTTACAAGAGGTGCGAACCCTTGTCCCAGAGGAGGGGGTGGCTTATATAGAGTGCGCCAGGACCCCAGCCAACCTCCGTTACAGGGGTTCAATGTACATTAAGACAGGGCGTTACTTGTAATGCCAGCTATAAAGTGTATTCAATGATCTTTAAGACTACGAAGTGAACGCCTGACCGTTGCCATCCTGAGTGACTCTAGGTCTTCTATACTTCGAGTGGTTTCCTGTATGGTTGAATGGCTCAATCCAGGTCAAGTGAAATGGGGGGGGGGTATCTGAGTGAGGTGACTGATCGAGTGGATTGCACTCGGTGGCTTCAGTTGATACTCCCTGTTGTGCTTTGAACGTCTTTTCTTCTAGGGTAGTGACCTTGGGTGGGGCGTATAGGTCAGGCATACGCCCCTACCCTAGGTCTAAGGCATCGTCATTAGCCCCCGAATGGATTGAGGTCCGAGTGTAAAGAAGGTTGAAGTTGGTCCTGCCTTGACTCTTGTGCTTCACAAATATTCATACTTGGTTTGAGGTCTATGTTGGAGGTTCAGCTTTATTTTAGTCGCCTTGATCGATTCAAAGGTTGTCGGTTGAACTTACACTGGTACTCTTTGAGTGTCGTTATGACACAAAATCTTTGGCACGATTGGTTACTGCGGATCCCAGATCTCACAGGATTCGAAAATTTGGGGAAGCGCGCGAGGCGGAGTGCACCGTAGTAAACAGGACGGATAGACATTGGCGCCTCGATTTCTGCGCCACCTTTTTTGCCACGTATCCGGGTGCGACTGTCGTCGGATTTGACAGGATTGCTCGGGCCCACACGTTAGCCACTCAGAAGTAGGCCCTTAAAAGGCGCCGAGGCTGAGGCATTTGCACTGTGCGCTCTCATTCCCCTTCTTCCTCCTCTGCCTGTCGACCGCATCTACTCTCTCCCTCGACGTCGCCGCACCGTCAGTGTGCAGCCCGTCCCCATGGCGAAGGAAAAGACGGCGGCACTGGAGCGTGCAAAGAAGGCGACAACGACGGTGAAGGGCAAGAAGATGAATCGGGGGTCATCGTCGAGGTCTGCGCTGCCGCCGGGTTGGATTTAGGGAGATTGGATCCGATCTATGCTCCGGCCAGAAGATCTAGAAGATCTGGCCGCCACTGGTTTGATTTCCGTTGGGGCTGTGAGGCTACCGGAGGGTGAGACAGAACCTCAGCCGCGGTCGGGTGAGTGTGTCCTTCTTGCTACCCATGTCGACCGTGGCTTCTCCCTTCCTCCGCATCCCTTCTTCCGGGGTTTTCTAAACTTTTTCAGTGCTCAACTTTAGCACTTCTCCCAATACCATCACATACCTTGCCGCGTTTGTGTCTATGTGTGAGAACTTCTTGAGTTGTCGACCGCACTGGGTTCTCTTCAAGCACATTTTTACAATCTGCTCCCAGACCGTGAAGAAGGCGAATCTGAGTGACGAGAGGACGCACGTGATCCAGATGTGCGGGGGTCTAGGGATCCAGATGAGGAGGGGAGCACTTTTCCTACCATGACACTTCCTAAGTCGGTCAGGGGCTGGCAGTCAACCTGGTTCTACTGCCAGGATATTGCGACCCCCGGTCAGTCGATCGGTCTTCCTTCTTTTTCCCTAGATCGGGCCCAGCAACCTTCTTCACTAACTGTGACCGCAGCGGAGAAAGTAGAGACAGACATATTGGTCGAGAGGGTAGTCCAGTTGGTCCGCCAGGGCATAACCGGCATGGATTTACTGGAGGTGTTTCTCAGTCGACGCATCCAGCCGCTCCAAGCTCGTGACCACTCGATGTGGATGTACTCGAGCGCCAATGACATAGCTCGGGTCCACCCAGAGGAGGTTCCGGACGAAACGGTGGCCCTGTGGCTGAAGAGCATTACCGGGAACAAGGATAACCCTAGGGGGGTTAGGAGAGTCAATCCATTCAACGCTGACAACCAGCCGGACAAGCTCTGATCCTTGCTACCGAGTGTACTTCAATCTGACTTGTAACTGTTATTGACTCCGACTGATGTTTGATTAACTCCTCGCCTTGCAGGTTTACACTGAGATGTATTCGATGCCAAATGGTGAACAAGCCCAGGAGCAAGTCCATGAGGGAGCGGATGGCGCCAAAGAAACTGGTGAGTGGCAATCCCCAAATGACGATGATGAAGAAGAGAGTGATGAGTCGGACGATGAAGAGGAGGAGTCGACTCACCACCTCGCACAGAGCACCAATCCAAATAGTTCCATGATCCAGCGGGCGGGCGTGGCAAGACTGTGGCTCCAAGCACGCAAGCGCATAAGTGCACTCGGGCCTCGACTCCAGAGCCGTCAGAGAAGGTGGCAAAGCATGCCAAGGTTGCCCCTTCCAAGTCTCGGAAGACCTTGCCCAAGATCAAGATGGGCGTTCCCGTTGCTTCTGTGTGAGTGTTCTGCCTTTCTATGTTCTCTTACCGACTCGTACACTGCTCTGACCAGTGGATCGTGACCTTTTCAGTGCTGCAACTTCCGGGACCTCCATGGATATTGACAAGGCCCTGGGTGATGAGGAGACTGATGACGCAGGTACTTCCAAAGCTGGTACGTTCTTGTCATCTTGAATTTGTTTTGTCTACTGGATTATCTGTCGATTGTGCCCTTATGGTTGCCTTTTGTTGCAGCTCTGCGGGACGTCATTGAGCTTCCAGACGACGAGGAAGAAGCGCCTCTGAGAGACACGGGAAGAAGGGGCAGGGCCTTAAGCAGGAGGACAGCCGCAGGCTAGGGGTCTCAGTCGACATTCGCACCGGAGGTGGTGCTCCAGTGATCCGGAGATCCAGCCCGGGCCAATGTTTCTTTTGCCAATCCACTGTCGACTGAACGTCCCTCGGTGCCAGCTGCTCAAGTCTCCGCTTTGCCTGCATAGCTCCATCCTTCGGATCCTGTGATCGCTCCGACTGTATTGCCGTCATCGCTCTTTGCTGCATATCACACTCCGGATGACCCGCCGAGTGCCGCTAGGGAAGCCCTTCTCCAGGGAAACCTTGTGATGGAGCAGATGAAGATGGTGCATGAGGCCAGTCAGGTTGCCTACAATGCTAGCACCGCTCTACAAGTCAATGTCAAGGTCAGTTGGTTTCCGACTGGTCTCTCGATTAGTGGTAGTTGCAACTGCTGCTTCATTGTTCATAAGGTGTCCCTGGATGAGCGTTTTGGAACCTTTATGTGCATCTATCATGGGTCTGCATTTCACATCCAATCACCCACAGGGTGTTTTGACTTAGTGTTGAATAGTACTTCCACTTGAGTTGACCGGGTTGAGTCGAGTGTTTTTCTGAACCAGTGGGGGCACGCAGAGTGCACCCACTGGGTGTAGTCCCCGAGACCGCCGTCGGGTGTTTGATGCGGCGGGGGTCTTTGTCGAATGTTATTTCATTTTTCTTTCACTCGGTTGAATATCTTGATCCGAGTGGAATCCAGACCAGTGGGGGCACACCAAGTGCACCCACTGGGTGTAGTCCCCGAGACCGCGGTCGACTGCTGGTAGTCGGCTCGGATCTCAGAATCTCTTTTTTTTTCATACTCATGCTGGGCAGACCATGTAGAGTGGAAAGCCGAACCAGTGGGGGCACGCTAAGTGCACCCATTGGGTGTAGTCCCCGAGACTACTGTTATTTCTTTTAGCCCCTTGAACCGAGTGACTCTACTCAAACAGATGTGCGTAGTGAAAACCGTCAACTCCAAGCTCGTCTGAAGAATGTTATTTCTTTAGAGAAAATGAAGCAGGCTTTGGAGAAGAAGGATCAAGACCTTGCCGCAGCACAAAAGGAGGCACGAGAGAAAACCGCACTTGCCTATAAGAAGCTGGCCTCATTCAACAAGTTGGAAGAGGAGAACTCCAAGTTGAGGACTACCGTTACTGAAGCCAACCTGGAGGTTGCGAGGCTGAAGAAGGACAAGGAAAACTTGACTGACGAGGTTGGAAGTCCCAAGGCCAAGAAGGGTGAACTGGAGGCTTATCTAGGACGACTTGCTGAGAAGCTGGTCTTGAAGCTTGAAGGTATTTCCTTTTGTCCGACTGATTTGTCGATGTCGACTAACACATCTTATTAAACTGTCGACTCACCGCCTTTCTGACTGTGCAGAACTTTGTCAAGACTTCGAAGCAGAGACTGGGCAGGTCGACACAGGTATTGACCCCATAAACTCTCCTGTCAAAGATGACATCGCGATGAGCATGCTACAATTGGAGTCTCGTATGGACAGTGTTGTGGACTATCTCGCTCGTCTGAAGGTGGCAATGTCGTGGATCGACACTGAACTCTAGCCTCAAGCGGAACTCCCAAAAGATCTTGAGTCTCTGATGAATTGACTGAATGAAATCCCTGGTCGATTGCAGGAGTGGAAGAAGTCTCTGCTCGCTGTGGCGCCGATGTTGCTCTGTCATTGGTCCGAGTCCACTGCAAGGATGTCAGAGAAGACAAGCTGGCGGCTCTCAAGGTTGCCAACATTAAGAAGCTCAGCTTCCAGTCTTTCATGGACACCTTCCTTGACGCCGCCACCTGTATCACAGATAGCATTGACCTTGACAGCTTTGTCGAGCCAGCAAGTCCCCCCCCCTGCCGAGTGAACAAACATTATGCTCTACCTTTATTTGCCTTGGAATGTCGAGTGGTTTTGTAACCGTTAAAACTCTTTCAGGACTAACGCCTGAGTACTTCTGCCCGTTGCGGTTCTGAACTTGGTTTTCTTTGAATATGATGGCTTTGCCTTTATTGCTTTTGAATGTTTTTCGATTCCGAATGAAACTTGACCCTTTCACCTTTCGTCGAGTGGCTCTGACGATGTGTTCAGTCGACACCTCATCGTCCTTGCGGATCGCGATGGAGCGTATGTTGTACTTGTAACGCAGCTTTGACGTTGTGTTCAATTGACACCTCGTCGTCCTTGCGGATCGAGATGGAGCATACGTTGTACTTGGGACGTAGCTCAGAGGATCTTTGTGACTTAGGCGAGTACGGGGTCGCAGCTAAGCCCCCGAGTGGGAGGATTGCTCTCCACTCGGAGCGTTTTTAACTTAGGCGAGTACGGGGTTGCAGCTAAGCCCCCCGAGTGGGAGGATTGCTCTCCAGTCGGAGTGTTTTTAACTTAAGAGAGTACCGGGTCGCAGCTAAGCCCCCGAGTGGGAGCATTGCTCTCCACTCGGAGCATTTTTAACTTAGACGAGTATGGGTCGCAGCTAAGCCCCTGAGTGGGAGGATTTCTCTTCACTTGGAGTGTTTTTAACTTAGGCAAGTACGGGGTCGCAGCTAAGCCCCCGAGTGGGAAGATTGCTCTCCACTCGGAGTGTTTTTAACTTAGGCGAGTACGGGGTCGCAGCTAAGCCTCCGAGTGGGAAGATTGCTCTCCACTTGGAGTGTTTTTAACTTAGGCGAGTACGGGGTCGCAGCTAAGCCCCCGAGTGGGAGGATTGCTCTCCAGTCGGAGTGTTTTTAACTTACGCGAGTATGGGGTCGCAGCTAAGCCCCCGAGTGGAAGGATTTCCCTCCACTCGGAGTGTTTTTACCTTAGGCAAATCAGGTTCGCGGCTAAGTCACCCACTGGGGGATTCGTACACAAATGATTATGGGAAATCAATCATTAAGATACTACAAAAATCTTGTCTTTGGTAAGCAAACTGAAGTACTCTTATTACAACTCATTAGGTCGAGTGATTTTAGGTATAGAAAGGGCGAAGCAGCTCTGCATTCCATGCGCGTGGCTCGTCTATATTCTTGGCTACATTGTAGATGTGGTATGCTCCGTTGTGAAGCAGCTTGGTGACGATGAAGGGACCTTCCCAGGCCGGAGCAAGCTTGTGGGGCCATTTCTGATCCACTTGGAGCACAAGGTCTCCGTCCGGGAACGCTCGACCTCTGACATTACGGGCATGGAACCGACGCGGATCCTGCTGATAGATGGTCGACCGGATCAGAGCCATCTCAAGTTCCTCTTCCAGGAGATCAACTACGTCTTGGCGTGCCTGTTCAGCTTCAGCCTCTAAGAATAGTTCCACCCTGGGAGCGTTGTGCAGCAAGTCAGTCGGAAGCACAGCCTCGGCGCCGTACACCACGAAGAAAGGGGTTCGGTCAGTCGACCGGTTTGGCGTTGTTCTCAGCCCCCCATAGGACGTATGGTAACTGAGCGAGTCCTGGATTAAGGGGTACTCGGACAGCCGGACTATATACTTTGGCTGGACTGTTGGACTATGAAGATACAAGATTAAAGACTTCGTCCCGTGTCCGGATGGGACTCTCCTTTGCGTGGAAGGCAAGCTTGGCAATTTGGATATGTAGATATCCTTCTCTGTAACCGACTATGTGTAACCCAAGCCCCCTCCGGTGTCTATATAAACTGGAGGGTTTAGTCCGTTGGACAAGAACAATCATAATCATAGGCTAGCTTCTAGGGTTTAGCCTCTACGATCTCGTGGTAGATCAACTCTTGTAATACTCATATCATCAAGATCAATCAAGCAGGAAGTAGGGTATTACCTCCATCGAGAGGGCCCGAACCTAGGTAAACATCGTGTCCCCAGCCTCCTATTACCATTAGCCTTAGACGCACAGTTTGGGACCCCCTACCCGAGATTCGTCGGTTTTGACACCGACATTGGTGCTTTCATTGAGAGTTCCACTGTGTCGTCACGGTAAGGTTTGATGGCTCGCCTCGTTGTCAAGGACAACATCACCTCTAGGGGAGCCCTGGCCCTAGGCCAAACTCTCCGACTAGGCGGCTTTGTCATGACCGCCCGATTGTCCGTCGTGCCGACGATGACTTCTCAGGTCATCAAAAACAGCCTCCACATCAACTCGGAACTTGCCGAATAGATGGATCCGATGGAGTTCTCTTCCGTGAATGAGCTCTTGGATCGCATCGCCGCTCTGGGTGTTGCTACGGACTATGATCGGATTGGGCTTAAACCTGACCAAAGGGATATTAACTCTCCGCCGGCCACCCATGGGATAGAGGTAGTGGAAGAGCAACGCATCGACTCTCCCTCTGTTTTGAGGACGAACTATGTCCGGATTTCCGAAGTCTCCAAGCCGGACACCCGTTTGCGGGAGGACATGACCCAAACCCCGAACTTAGAATTGGGAGGCGGGCCGGAAAAATTGGGCAACATCCCAGAGCCCGAGCGGCCAAGCTCGGAAGCTTCTCTGCCCCTGGGCCTCATATCGGGTCAGGGTTTGGACTTAAATCTACCCACCCGCCCAGATTCAAGCAATCTTTCCGACATCAGACAAGAGCCCCAAGAGACAGTACATCACTTTTGGGCCAGATTCCTCCTTGTAATAAACAAGGTTAAGGACTGTCGCGAGGAAGACACAATCTCATTCTTTTGTAAAAATTGCACGGACAAGGGAATCCTCAACGTCATAAGTCGCCGTGACATAGTGTGCTTTGCTGACTTGGGGGCCATAGTACAGAAGTACTATGCGATGAAAAGCGCCTGGAAAACCCAAACAAAATTCTGGGATCCTCCGGCTCTCACTAAACCCTTCATCCGAACTAAAAGGGTAACCTCTCGCAAGTCACCCGATTCAATTACCAAAAAACCAAGGCCCGCTGCAGGGCGTGGAACAGTATTGGAGGAATGGCTCAATGGGCCATGCAAAATTCACAACACACCGGATACCATACCAACACATAGCCTTAGAGCATGTTGGATACTCTGGCAGGTAGCGAAGAGCGGCGAGGATCTCCTCATCAACCATATCATAGAGCAACATCCCGCTGAATATAACAATACGGTACTGACAGTCTTCAAGACTTTCGCCTCAAACAATAGGCGTAGGCGAGCACTCCGCAGCCTCGCCAAAGTCTGCCACGTTGCAGCAATGAATCCATGGAACGACATGGTTATAACATTCAATGCTAGTGACGAACCACAATTCCGAACAGTTCGGGTACCAGCCGCTTTGGTCCTTAGTCCAATCGTGGATGGCTTATGGCTTACTAAAGTGCTCATGGACGGCGGCAACAGATTAAACCTCATCTACAAGGAGACCCTCAACAAGATGGAAATAGACAAGAGCCGCATTGAGCGGAGTAGCACGACCTTCAGGGGAATCATCCCTAGTCGGGAGGCACGATGTGCGGGAAAAATCATACTAGATGTGGTATTCGGCACGTTGGAGAATTACAGGTCCGAAGAAATCACATTCCAAGTGGCCCCGTTTAGCAGCGGATACCACGCCCTTTTTGGGCGGGATGCATTCGCGAGCTTTCAAGCTATACGCCATTACGGGTACATGAAGCTCAAAATTCCCGGGCCCAATGGGATCATCACTCTAGCTAGTGATCCGGACGTTGCACTCCGCACCGAAAATAAAACCGCCGCGCTGGCCCTGGAGGCATTATCCGAAGCCCTCGCAGCCAAAGAACTAACCACGCTACGCGCCACAGTGGATAGGGATGACGTGATACTCGACAAGCGATCCAAGTCCACATCTTTCAAACCAGCGGACGAGATAGTCAAATTCCAGGTCCACCCAATGGACCCTACAAAGATAGCTTCCATTGGGACACAATTGAACCTCATAATAGACGCTGCACTGCGAGAGTTCTTGCATGAGAATTGGAACATCTTTGCCTGGCATCCTTCAGACATGCCAGGCATCCCACGCAGGCTGGCCGAACATGACCTAAACATACCGAAGGGATACAAGCCAGTCAAGCAGACTCTTCGGCGCTTCTCAGAACCTAAGTGACAAGCCATGGGAGAAGAGCTAGCCAAGTTACTCGAGGCCGGATTCATCAGAGATATAAAACATACAGACTGGCTAGCAAACATGGTGATGGTACCAAAGAAGGACAAATCCTGGCGCCTATGCGTCGATTTGAAGGACCTTAACAAGGCCTACCCCAAGGATCCCTTCCCCCTCCCTTGCATTGATCAAATCATCGACGCCACCGCAGGACACGACTCATTGTGTTTCCTGGATGCATACTCCGGATACCATCAAATAAAGATGGCAGAGTCCGACCACCGCAACAGCATTCATCACACCATATGGCCCCTTCTGTTTCAACACCATGCCTTTTAGGCTCAAAAACGCCAGCGCAACCTATCAACGCATGATTCAGACATGCCTGGAAAAACAAATCGGCAAAACAGTGGAAGCATACGTGGACGACGTGGTCATCAAAACAAGACATGTTGAAACTTTAATAGATGACTTGAGGCTCACGTTTGATAACCTCCGAACATATGACATCAAGCTCAACCCGGAAAAATGTGTTTTCGGTGTACGTTCCGGGAAGTTGCTCGGCTTCATCGTTTCCAATAGAGAAATTGAAGCAAATCCGGCAAAAATCCGAGCTCTGTCATAGTTGGCTACCCCAACAGACCTCAAGCAGATCCAGAAATTAACTAGATGTGTGGCTGCCTTAAGCCGCTTTATCTCCCGATTAGGAGAAAAGGCACTACCTCTTTATCGCCTTCTTTGACGCACCGAACACTTTGACTGGACGGATGCGGCAATGACCGAACTGGAAGAAATAAAGGCCCTCTTGGCCAGCAATCCAATCCTGACCGCGCCAAATACTGGCGAACCTATGCTATTATATATAGCAGCAACACATTAGGTTGTAAGCGCATTGCTCGTCGTCGAACGAGAAACGGACGGACACAAGTTCCTGCTCCAAAAGCCGGTATACTATGTATCCACTGTCCTCACTCCATGCAAGTCCCGGTACCCACATTATCAAAAGATAGCATACGCGGTCTTCATGGCATCCCGAAAACTACGACACTACTTTCAAGAGTGTTCGATTATGGTGGCCTTCGAAGTACCACTCAATGACATAATTAATAACCGCGACGCCACGAGACGGATTGCTAAATGGGCTATCAAGCTCCTTCCGTTCGACATAACATACAAACCACAGCGAGCCATTAAATCGCAAGTACTGGCTGACTTCGTCGCCGAATGGATAGAGGCCGAACTCCCTAAAGAGTACGGCGCATACTCCAATTGGATCATGCACTTTGACGGCTCCAAAATGCTGGCCGGATTGGGAGCGGGTGTTGTCCTCCCCCACCGGAGACACGGTCCAGTATGTACTTCAAATACTATTCATTGACTCCAACAATGCAGCTGAATATGAGGCTCTTTTGCACGGTCGTCGGATGGCAGTCTCCATGGGCATCCAATGCCTAGAAGTGCGCGGGGATTCGAACCTCGTAATATCTCAGATAAATGGGGACTTTGATGCCAAGGATCCAAAAATGGCGGCTTACCGTAATGCCATCCTCAAAATGTCAGCTCGGTTCGAGGGGCTCGAATTCCATCATGTGGTTTGAGAAAACAATCAAGTGGCAAATATCCTCGCCCGCATCGGCACCAAGCGCGACCCCGTCCCACCTAATATCTTCTTGGAAAGGCTGTTCAAGCCATCCGTGGTATGGGAAGGGGAGACCAGCAATACCAGTCCGGAACCGAATATAACCCCAGATACCGAACCATGTGATGTAATCGGAGGCTCTGCCACCGAAATAACACTTTATGCCCACGTGATTATGGCTGTCATTGCTCCGTGGAGAGAACCCTTCTTAGCCTACTTAAATAGGCAAGAACTCCTTGAGGACCAAAATGAAGCACGTTGCATTATGCGACGCTCTAAAGCCTACAAAGTCCACGAGGGAGAGCTTTATAAGAAAAGCGCCACCAGAGTGCTCCAAAGATGCATGTCCGAAGAGGAAGGGTGTCAGCTCTTGGCTGAAATCTATGCCGGACTCGGCGGCCACCATGCCGCAGCTCGGGCACTTGTAAGCAAGGCCTTCCGTACAGGCTTTTACTGGCCGACAGCCCGAGCAGATGCACAGGACCTTGTCCAACATTGCGTCGGTTGGCAACTTTTCGCCAATCAGAGCCACATTCCCCCTACTGCTCTCCAAACAATCCCCATAACTTGGCCCTTCGCAGTCTAGGGGCTTGATATGGTCGGACCCCTTAAAGGGGGATGCCATAAGAACAAAATACTTATTGGTCATGGTGGACAACTTCACCAAATGGATAGACGCCAAACCAGTTAAAACGGCCGAATCCGGACCAGTGATAGACTCCATTTAAGGGTTGTGCACCGTTATGGTAGCCCCCACATCATCATCACTGACAATGGCTCAAATTTCACAGCCGATGAGGTGAAAACTTGGTGCGGTAATATGGGCATTAAGCTCGATTACGCCTTTGTCTATCATCCCCAAACAAACGGTCAAGTCGAATGCGAAAATGGTCTTATAATGAGCGGCATCAAACCCAGACTAGTGCGATCCTTGAAGGAATCAGATACGCACTGGGTCGAGGAGCTCGACTCCGTACTATGGGGGCTGCGGACCACGCCGAATCGCACTACCGGATACACACCATTCTTTATGGTGTACGACGTAGAGGCGGTATTACCCTGCGATATTATTCATGACTCACCTCGGGTGCGCATGTATGAAGAGAGAGAAGCCGAGCTCGATCGGCAGGACAATCTAGATGCCCTGGAGGAGGAGCGCGATGTAGCAAAATCCCATTCCGCATTCTATCAGTAGCAGGCTAGAAGGTATCAAAGCAGAGAAGTGCGGGCCAAAACTTAAAACATTGGCGAACTCGTTCTATGCTTACCGGAGAAGAAAAAGGACAAGCTCGAGCCCAAGTGGGAGGGTCCCTTCATCATTGACAAAGTTCTCACCGGAGGAGCGTACCGCCTGCGTGATGCATCGGATAATCGATTAGAGCCGAACCCATGGAATGCGGCCAGACTCCAAAGATTCTACGACTAAGGCCCGGACTCTGTGTTTGTTTCCTTACCTCCGCCCCTTTTATATTATATCCTCTCTCTTTTTTCTTCTTTATATAGCTCTAAAAAGGCTTAAAGTGTGACACATTTACACAACTTCGCCGCGCTATGCGCGCTACTTATACCTGGGGGCTTCTTATACAGAAGCTTAATATAACTATTTTTCGGGCTTCATGCCCAGTGCATATGTGTAACTTCTCCATATGTGCCCTTTTTTCACCATTATATGCATCGATATGACTTAAGTTTTGGCCAAGCTGGGTTGCCTGGCTCTTGTGTTTATGCCCTACATTCCCGTTAATTCGGCTAGGGCATAAGGGGAGCACCTCTGTGATTGTTACTGCTGAGTCAGCCGGATGTGTACCTCAGACTGGGTGAAGCCGAAAGCTAGCGTTCTTAAGGGAATATTCTGTCGGTGAACAAAAGATGTTTTTTATCTATTACAACATAAATCCCCAGATGTTTGTATCCTGTGTCTCCGATTCGCAGTTTGGACATGCACATTAATGCATGCGTACCCAGGGAAAGGAACCCTTAACAGAACTATTCTCTCTGGAAGATGTTTCTTACTATCCATGAATATAACATAACTAGTTGGGTACTTGTCTGTTCAAGCACTTATGACCCCTACACCTGGTTTCCATGCGTACCCCGGTTTTACATAACTGAGCGGGTATTCGGATACACTTTGGACTGTCAGGTTCGGAGGCTGAAACGGAAAGGTCCGCCAAGACAAATGATTTACAATCTGGCTAGGGACTACATACGTCCACTGAAGTACACAGTCACTTGGACTGGCTAAATTCTTCTTCTATACCATCCAACAAGCTGTCTAGCCTACAATCCTGTTGGGAATACTTTGCGGCTAATTCTACTTGGTCATATACCAGACTCACGGGGATCTCTTTCCCATCTGGCCCTACAGGTCCGACCTCGGCCATATGGTTCGGTCGGCCTTGGCATATCGCGTCATCACCATGGCCCAGGCTTCCCTTGCGCCTTGTCGGCAGGCCGATACCTTCCATAATCAGAAGCGCCGTCGTGCTCCCTGGAGCATCTCCACAAGCTCCCCCATGCCTCTTGGTAGGGAAGAGGATGGACACAAGGCCTGGGCAATACCCTGCATCACCTGCCGAACTCGTTCGTGAAGTTGTGAGAGATCTTGCAGCAGATCGCCTGCAGATCCGGGCATCTCCTCTTCAAGACGGCCTATCAGCATACCTACAGACATAACTTTGTTAATGTGTTTCTTTGCCGAACTGTACTGCAGTTCATTTAAGCACTTACCATAAATGCCACGTCAAAGCCTCCTATTCTCCATCACGGAGTCAGCAAGCTGGGCCTGAACATCTGCTAATTCGACGCCCAGCCGGATATTGGCATCTTGGAGATCGTTTTTCTCCCGCCTAACCTGTGTAAGCACATGCTCGCCAACCTTTAGCTGTCTTCGAGCGTTTGGCTCATCCTCTCGTACGATCTCCGGACTCTCTCCGGGATTGTCTGCGAAATCTATTATTAGATTTCTAAAGCATGCCGAATGTTACTTACATACTCTTCGATTGAGACAAGTATTACCAGATGAGGCCTTCTCGGATTCTTCTATTTTGGCAAGTGCGGCCCTTAGCTGGTCCTTGCATTCCTCTAGCTCTTGAGATAAATGGATATTCTTCTCTACAAGAACCTATGCATACAATGATCCTTAAATCAGTTGTGCCAACTGTTTCAAGTCTTAGGGGGCTACTGATATACATACTTATCAAATTTTCTTACCCATATATCCTTTACATACTGGTCCGTGTCTCTGGTGAGTCCGTCTTGAGCAGCTCGAATGTGCGCGTCTCCTGAGTTGAAGGCATTAAATGCCTCTTCGGAGAAACTGGCGTCGCGGAGTACGGCCCGTCGGCGCCGGTGATTCATGTCGCTCTCCACTTCGGAATTCGTAGCAAAGAGCCTATCCACATCCTCTATAGAAGGACAATTCGGTGTTGTCCCCACGTTAGCCTTCGCCCTTGAGGCCGGTTCTGGTATCCGGCTGGTGGGGGTGTGGTTGGCAGGGTCTTTGGACACAGTCCAGCGACTACTCTTTCTGTCAGGACACAATAGACGCTATTACATTTCAAAGATGATAATCACGGAGCAAGTTTTAAATTATACCTCTGCGACGGCGTCTCAATCCTAACAGCCTTCCTCTTAAGCCTGCCCGGTTTGGGTTCCCTTTGCTGATGAGCCCCGTAGGCTCAGCACAGCGCTCCAGTAGTCATTTCTACAAAGTACAATATATGTGCATAGGGTAAGGCATAAGGGAGGGATCCTATTCGGAAGTTAGGATTTCTGTTTTACTTACATTCAACACAGAGAGCAGTCCAGGATAGTCGGCGATGATGGCCACCAAGGTGCCGTCACGGCTTGCCTGGTAAAAGGTCCCATCGACGAGCTCCACAGATATGTCCAGATCTTCTTAAAGTTCGGGGTCAAGGGCCCGGTCAGGGTCCTCTGGCTGTGGAGAAGGGCTGTGAATCTCCCTTACAGCCTTTTTCAGTTCCTGCTAGGAATTGGCAGGGTAAGTATTTATGATAAAGAGTGCGAGAATGAATGGAGTTGAGTAAAGGATTGCAGCTCACCCAGCTTGGGTGGTTGTACATAGGAAATCCATCCCGTGTCTTAGTACGGAGGAACTCCTCTTCTTCTCCCTTGTATAAGTCGGACAGTATTTTCGCCAGAGCGGCGGTGGAGTCCGGACGTTTACGACCGCAGCGGGTAGCATCATCTTCTCCGTTGAAGTGCCACATGGGTTTCCCCCGATATTGAAGTGGCTACACCCCCCGCATTATGCATATTGGCATAACTTCGATTATTGTCAATCATGATCTGGCCATCGTTTTTATCCTGCCCATCAGGTAAAGGACTTCTCTATTCTCTTCCTCCTGGGGGCTCCGGGGGCGCCAGCTTTGGCGTTTCTTCAGTGGAGCATTACTGAACTTGGGAAGGCCCGTCCGAATTGGGTCCCGAAGGGGGACGTCCTCTACAGAAAACCACTCCGAGGGCCAATCTTCATATGCCTTTCTTCGGAGTGCCGCTCAAGTATCCGGTCTCGGCGACACGCCATATTTCGGCTCCGCCCACTTGGTATATTGATCCCTCTTGATTACGAGGGACGAGGCAGAATAGCCTCTTCCATAGCTCAAAATGAACCTCACAGCCCAGAAATAGCTCGCAAAAGGCAACATAACCTGCGATGTGCAGTACGGAGGCAAGGGTAAAATTATGCAGCTGGAGGCCGTAGAACTCTAGGAGCCCGCAGAGGAACGAGTGGATTGGAATCCCGAATCCCCTCAGCAAATAAGGGACAAGGCATACCCGCTCCCCCTGGGATGGGTTGTGAAAACTCTCTGCTTGCTCCCCGCCATTATAGGTGGCTAGTCCGGCTCGGACGGGGACCATGTATGCAGGCGGGAGAAACCCCCGGGTCTGCAACTCTACTAATCGGCTATGGGAAACAGAACACTTCTCCCAATCGCCTGGCTTCGCACTACGGGAGCAAAAGGCGGAACTACGCCGGCCGGCCATGATTGTATGGTTTCTTCCGGGCGCGCTCCGATGAGATGCTTGCTAAGGGGAGAATGGTGTGATTCGGATATGAGGATCCCCGTCTCTTTAAGTAGATGATTTACTTACATGGTCAGGGTGGAAAATGTAAAAATGCCCCAACTTCTCGTATTCACTCGACACGTGTAGATAACCATTATTGAAGTGCGGAAGCCGAAGAGTACAACATTAATGGGAAGCCGAACACTACTCGCTACGATAGGTACTCTGGATTTGGAGAAGAACCCGCCTTACAATGCCGAAGACAATTTTTGCGGCCGGACACATCGTCATTGAAGCCTGGTTCGGGGGCTAATGAGGGAGTCCTGGATTAAGGGGTACTCGGACAGCCGGACTATATACTTTGGTCGAACTATTGGACTATGAAGATACAAGATTAAAGACTTCGTCCCGTGTCCGGATGGAACTCTCCTTTGCATGGAGGCAAGCTTGGCGATTCGAATATGTAGATCTCCTTCTCTGTAACCGACTCTGTGTAACCCTAGCCCCCTCCGGTGTCTATATAAACCGGAGGGTTTAGTCCGTAGGACAAGAATAATCATAATCATAGGCTAGCTTCTAGGGTTTAGCCTCTACGATCTCGTGGTAGATCAACTCTTGTAATACTCATATCATCAAGATCAATCAAGCAGGAAGTAGGGTATTACCTCCATCGAGAGGGCCCGAACCTGGGTAAACATCGTGTCCCCAGCCTCCTGTTACCATTAGCCTTAGACGCACAGTTCGGGACCCCCTACCCGAGATCTGCCGGTTTTGACACTAACAGTAACTCATCACCCAAGCTCCGGCAGCGTGCTTGATGTCGCGCATCAATCGGGGTTTCAACCCTTGAAGGGTCAAACTATTCGCCCTTTTAGTTTGCCCATTCAACTACGGGTGCACAACGGATGCGTAGTCGACCCGAGTGCCTTGGGAAGCACATAACTCCTTGAACTCATCAGAATCGAAATTGGATCCGTTATCTATGATAATACTGTGAGGGACTCCATATCTAAATATTAACTCCTTGATGAAACTAACGGAAGTGCTTGAGTCAAGGTTTTTGATGGGCTTGGCTTTGATCCACTTAGTGAACTTGTCGACTGCTACGAGCAAATGAGTGAAACCACTTCTGCCGGTCTTGAAGGGTCCAACCATATCCAACCCCCAGACTATAAATGGCCAGACAAATGGAATAGTCTTCAAGGCAGACACATGCTTGTGAGACATGTTGGAGTAGAACTGGCAACCTGCGCACTTGTCGACTATATCTTTTGCCATCTCATTTGCACGAGGCCAATAAACTCCCGCTTGGTATGCTTTGGCCAGGATGGTCCGAGAGGACGCATGGTGACCACAGGTCCCTAAGTGGATCTCGTCCAGAATCATTCGACCTTCTTCTAGGGTGATACAACATTGAGCCACTCATGTCACACTTTCTCTGTAAAACTGCCCTTTTATCACGGTGAAAGCCTTTGATCGTCAGACGATCTGAGGAGCTTCTTCCTCATCTTCTGGGAGTTCCTTCCTGAGTATATACGCGATATACAGTACCGTCCAGTCGGGCGTGATTACTAAGACTTCCATGATCAAGTCGACCACATCCGGGACTTCGATTTCAGTCGGGTTTGTTGAACTTATCAGTTGCGGGGGCTCTTCCTTGAAGGGATCTTCTTGTACTGATGGGGTGTGGAGATGCTCCAAGAACACATTGCTAGGAATAGGCTTCCGAGTGGAACCTATCTTTGCCAGGTCGCCAGCAGCTTGATTCTTGATTTTGGGAATGTGGTGGAGCTCTAACCCCTCAAACTTCTTCTCTAGCTTTCTCACTTCATTGCAATAACTGGTCATTGCTAGACTCCTGACGTCCCATTCCTTCATTACTGGATTAACCACTAAGTCTAAGTCGCCATGGACCATCAAGCACCGAACGCCGAGTGAAATGGCCATACGCAACCCATACAATAGCGCCTCATAATCAGCTTCATTGTTTGAAGAATCAAAGTGAATCTGGAGGACATAACTGAGCTTGTCTCCTCTCGGGGACACTAAAACCACTCCTGCACCAGAGCCATTCAACATTTTGGACCCATTAAAGAACATAGTCCAATGTTCTGAGTGAACCTGAGTTGGTTGCTCCTGTTCAGTCCACTCTGCAAGGAAATCTGCTATTGCCTAGGACTTGATGGCCTTCTTTGCCTCAACTTGATATCTAACGGAAGGAGTTCAATCGGCCACTGTCGGCGTTCTGGGAACGGGGGTCCCTAGACTTGCCTGCATGCGGCCTGCGGCATGGCTCAAGCAGTGGCCCAGTGCGGTCCACCTTCATCAGCTCAAGCTCAAGACCCTCGCGAGGGGCCAAGCCTCGCGGGGCGGACGACAAGAAGCTTCCTCAGGAGCAGCCTCGTCAGGCAGGCTCGCGAGGAAGCGGAGAGATCAAGGCAGGGGTACCTCACGAGGTGCCCACCATGCAAGCCATGACAATTGAGGCCAGGCGGGCGCCGGCCTGCGCAGTGTCGTTGTTTCCCCTTTGGTGCAAAGGGAGCAAGCACATGCCAAGGCATTAGGCAAAGGCTACCGTTTCGGCGCAACAAGACCAAGACCAGCAGAGCGGCAGTATGGAGGTCACCGTGGAGCCCAAGACGGCGTCATCGTCAGAGTCTTTGGTAGTCGAAGACCAACTTTAGTCAGGATAAGTGTACTAGATGTTCCCCTTCAAAATGGCCAATTGTTGGCGCCCTTCCCGCTCAATATTTGGGAAGAGGACCAGGGCCTCTCTCTCTATATATATAGGGCTAGCCACCATAGTATAGAGGCATCTAGAATCGACCCCTCCAAAGGGAAAACACCACCACAAGAACATCCCTCGCGAGGCTGTTCTTCCCTTGTACTGTTCATCATCAGCCCCTGAGGCAATCCGCCACACCACAAACTAGAGTAGGGTATTACACCACAATGGTGGCTCGAACTAGTATAAACTTTGCGTCCCTTGTGTTGTTCATCATGTAGCCTAGATTCCTTGCAAGGCTTCAAGATGTGAGTAGGTAGGGGAGAGATCTTCGCGCGCACCCTAGAGTTCGAACCTCAAGGGTCTGCCGGAACCCGAAATCCGACATTTGGCGCGCCAGGTAGGGGTGCGCCGGAATCGTGTCTTCCGCCGTCTTGCGTTTCGTCGTCCGTTGCATCCATGTCTGACGCTCGCCGAGCCCGCGCCGAGCGTCGAGCTGCTATTGCTGCCCATGTCGCCCAGACGGCCCCCGTCAGCGGGCCTCCCCGTCGTTCCCCATCGCCTGCCACCCACGCTGCCACCGGCCCGGCGGGGAATGAGCAGCAGGCGTCATTGCTGCATCCCTCGGTGCGGCGGGAAGGCCACAGTACTACCCCGTTGCTGACTCCAGCAGGCTCGTCGCCGCACGCTCGTCGCACTCCCATGGACGCGCATGCCGCGTTGCTCCTGGCACGTGAGCTCCTGCACTACCGCCCCATCGACAACCTCTACGACGAGTGGCTCGCTCGCATCACCGAGCTTGTCAGCGCCGCAGGGGGCTCCCCGCGCTGTCCCTCTTGCTGCATCGCCCTCCGTCCTATGCGGGCAACGCGGCCCCGGAGGCGCCTCCGCCTCCTCCTCCTCAAAAAGGCGCCCTGGCCCCAAGGCACGTGGCTCCTGGACGAGACCCACCGCGTCCAGCGCCCACGCAGCAAGAAAAGAGCTGCCAAGAGATCCCTCGCCCTCAAGAAGGTGCTCGCGTGCTCCCTGCGCCAGCACGCCATGACCGTGCTCCTGCTCCAGCGCGCCAAGACCCCGTGCTGCTCCTGGCGGCAGCGCGCGGAGACCTCCAAGATCAAGCCCTTCGTCACCAAAGGCCCCCTCTGGCCACTACAGGCTGCCGCGCCTTCACCGCCAAGCTGCGCAGCGTGGCCTGGCTGGGCAAGTTCAAGCCAGATCTGCCTCCTCGCTACCACGACACTGCCGACCCCGCAGAGTTCCTCCAGCTCTACGAGTTGGGCATCGAGGCGGCCAACAGGGATGAAAAGGTCATGGCGAACTGGTTTCCCATGGCGCTCAAGGATGGCGCCCGCACCTGGCTCCTAAACCTGCCTCCCAGCACGATCTCCTCTTGGGACGAGATGCGCACTCGCTTCATCGCCAACTTCCAAGGCACTCACGATCGGCCCCCGGCCATGAGTGACTTGCGCCGCATCAAGCAACAGCCAGGAGAGACCCTGCAAAAGTACATCCAGCACTTCAACAACGCTCGCCTCAAGATCCCCAGGGTGACTGAGGAAGCCATCATCTCAGCCTTCTCCGATGGAGTTCGTGACATCAAGATGAATGAAGAGCTAGCGATCCATGAGGATCTGTGCATCTCTCTGGAGCTGTTCAACTTGGTGACCAAGTGCGCCAGGGCTGAGGAAGGGTGCCTCTCCCTCCTCGAGCTTCCAGCTGCTGATCCAGAAGAGAAGAAGCCCAAGGTCAAGGACCTGAAGCGCAAAGGAGCAGCTGTACTCGCAGCTGAGCCAGACACAAAGCATGGTAGAGATCAGCCGGAGTCATCCAAGGGCAGCCGGTACTGCGTGTACCACGACCTCCACACCCACAACACCAACGAATGCTAAGATCTCAGAGCTGTGCGAGATGAACGTATCGGCCGATGCCCCGAGCACAACGATCGGGGCTATGGCCGAGGAGGAGGAAGAGGTGGAGGACGATGGGAAGACCGTGGCCCTCGCCAAGGGTGGCGTGACCGACCTCGCGAGGACCACTAGCAGGACCAGCCTCGCGAGGGGGGTTGGAGGGATCGGCCTCGTGAGGATCGCCCACAAGGCAACGCAGGCCTCCCTCCTCTGCCACCACCACCAAGGAGGAATGAAGACCAGCATCAGGACGAGGGGGCTGGGGGCTTCCAGGAGCCGCGCATAATCGCTTGCATCCTGGGCGGAGCTCAAGCCCCGGCCTCTCAGTGCATCTTCAAGCAGTTTGCTCGCGAGGTGAATGCAGTCCTCCCAAAGCCCGAGGCCTCGCGCCCTCTCAGGTGGTCCACGTGTGCCATCACGTTCAGTTCAGCGGATGAACTCAAGTGCGCAGCAACCGCTGGAGTTCTTCCAATGCTCTGTTCCCTAGTCATCAGCAATGTGCAGGTCACTAGGACCCTCATCGATGGTGGAGCAGGGCTCAACATTCTGTCCATCGAGACATTCCACAATCTCCAAGTGCCGTGTGATCAGCTTCAGCCAACCAAGCCTTTCTCAGGAGTCACTGATGGTTCTACCACCCCGATAGGGCAGGTCCGCCTCCCTGTCACCTTCGGACAGCGCAAAAACTACCGCACAGAGCTCATTGACTTCGACGTCGCCCACATTCACCTGCCATACAACGCCATCCTCGGGTATCCGGCCCTGGCCAAGTTCATGGCAGTGACTCACCATGGCTACAATGTCCTCAAGATGCCAGGAAGCAGTGGAGTCATCACAGTCCCCTGTGAGGAGAAGGATGCAGTGTGTTCTCTCGAGCGTGCCTTCCAGGCCGCGGCAATCGAAGACCCAGATCACAGGAGCAGGAGCCTTCCCGAGGCAGTCCCTAAGAAGAAGAAGACATCACCTGGCCCGAATCATCAGGAGGCAGGCACCTCCAGAGGCATTGCGTCAGGATCCGCGCCCGTTCAAGGGACGCCTCCCTCTGTCGCATAGGAAGGCACGCCCGGCGCCCTCCTCGGGCAGGGCTCGGGGGCTCTCTCTTGGAGGGCCACTGACTTTGCCAAGGTCACGAGGGAGGCGCTCAGGCACCACTTGGAGGCGTGCTTCATAGCACGTTTCCCTCAGGAATGTATGAGGCAAGGAGGGCCAAACCCTCAGGAGTTCATCGCAAAAAACACTCAGGAGCTGCAGGAGTCAAGAGTCATGCGCGGCAGCCGCCGCTTACCCGCCGTAGCCCCCCATCCAGGCGAGGATGGTGGGCTGCGCATCTGCATCGACGTGCTAGGGCTCAACCGAGCCGCGTCTCAGGAGCGCCTCTGCCCCTCGCGCATGGGACGTTGCGAGGGTCCACCCCGCAGCTACGTTTGCATGCCTCTCGGCCTGCCGAACGCGGCTGCTGCTCATCAGCGCCTGCTGAGGGCATTCTGGAGGCTCAGGAGGTCAGGCATTGCGTGGTCCTGGCAGAGATGGAGATGGTCCTCGAAGATCCCCTGTGCCCCCGGAGCCTCCCGAGGCACTGGGCCCTGGGGGCTCGTGAGGATCGGCTTCCTCACCGCGCGTCGTCTGCTACTTCAGCATTCCTTCATCTCCAACGGTATCAGGTGACATCTTTCAAGCTCCATTTTCAGCTGGGAGCGCCCCCAGGGCTGCATCATTCCCAGGCCGCGTGTGTCCGTCCCTGTGGCATGTATCTCTTTTGTTCATGTCTTTAGGTTACCTTGCTGGGGGCGCCCCTCGGGCCTGACACAATGGCATGTATCTTTCCCGCATCTATCTAGGTCGTGTGCCTCGCATATTTAACCCGCTATGATTATTACCTGATGCCTCCCACGACACCCCTTCTCCTTCTTCATGTTGATCACTTGCACGTTAAAAGGGGGGCACCTGAGCATCGCGACTCACGGGCTCTTACTGGCTCTCCAGCCCTCACCTCCTGGCCTTGTCCACGGCATCGCGACCTGGCATACCGGTGATGGCTGAGCTCACTCGAGGGCCGGGACCTGAGGACATAGAGCGTTGGCATCTAATTAATCTTGTAGGAGCACACTACAAACAAAGTCCTAGAGCCAGGCGCAACCCGCCTTGAGGTAGGGCCTCGTGAGTCTCGCGCTGGCTCACGGGTGCCCAGATACACCTCGTCAGGCCCTACTGTGCCAGCCATGTGTCAGGGCGGGGCTGTACATGCCCCGGGGGCTCCTCCCGGAGGGGGCCCCCTCCCACGCACCAGTGGAAGCACCATGCTCCGCGCTGGCTGACGACACTGCCAAGGAGCGGCTATGCCCGTACACATACGGAAGCGCTATGCTCCACGCTGGTGATAAACAACTGAGGGCGGCCCACGACCGCATCAACCTCAGGGAGCCCAGAGCTCAGTGTCCAGCCCTATCGTAACGTCTCCCCTCGGGAGCGCCACACGAGGGGGCTGGACACGGGGGCTACGTCCGGGCCACGCCCGGGCGCACGCCACCTAGCCAGGTCCCTCGGGCCTGGTTCGTCGCGTGCCCCTCCCCGAGCGGAGCCAAGGTATGAAGACCGTTTGAGCATCAAGGGGGACTCTTGAGCATCACGACTGAGGAGCCTAACTGGTCACGTAGCCCCTCACTCCTTGGTCCTGTCCTAGTTTCCGGTCGGGGCTAACGGCGGATGAGGTATGCACGGGGCCGGGCCCTGCCGACGTAGAACGACAGATCCACTCATATGCCTCCCTTCCCTACTTGCTGTTCGCGCGTCAAGCGGGACTCCTGAGCATCACGACTCAGGAGCCTAACTGGTCACGTAGCCCCTCACTCCTTGGTCCCGTCCTGGTTTCCGGTCGGGGCTAACGGTGGCTGAGGTACGCGCGGGGCCGGGCCCTACCGACGTAGAACCCAAGCAAATAGGAGGAAAAAATGCAAATTCTAGGGAATTCAAAAGCAAATATTACAGGCCATAGGTTGTTTTCACAACGCCAAACACAAGTTTAAACGCCTCCACGAGGCATGATGCATGTTGCAGGAATTGAAATAGGACAGAAGCCGCGAAGGGGTCACTTTCCGGCGGCGCCGTCGCTTGTGGTGGGGCCGTGCTGGGTGGCTCCACCTCCCAAAGCCGCGGAGCTGGCAGCATCTCGCCCAGGCCTGATGCTACAGGCGTGGAACCTTGCCAGCAAGGCCTCAGCTCGGCCCTTCACGGCCTCAGCAGCAGCAGCGGCAAGCTCGCCGCTCACAGGTTCCAGCAGGCTGTCGAGGTTGATGTTGGGGTCGAGAAGGTAGACATGGATGAGGACACGCGTCAGCGCCACAGAAGAAAGAACGCGCGCCTTGGCCTCGGCCGTGGGACCGAGTCCATCTACGACATCTTCAAGTGCACGGACCAGGAAGGGAAGCAGCTCAGCGGGGCCGTCCTCTGCACCAGCCAATGGCTTCTCTAAGCCGCCATCATAAAGCGTCTTCAGCGCGGCACGAGCCTTCTCCTCCAGCTTCGCGAAGGCCACTTGATCCTCAGCCAGGACCTTTGCCTTGCCTCCAGCTCGATCCACTCCGCCTTCAGCGCCTGCTCCAGCGTCTCCAACCGGCCACGACGCTCATCAAGCTCAGCGTCCCGCTCCCTGACGACAGCTTCTTGAGTCTTCATCTCCTTCTCCTTCACCTGGCGGTCGCAGACCTCCTTAGCGAGCTCGTCGCGCAGGCCTTGCAGCTCGTCCTCCAGCGCCTTGCAGCGGCCCCGGGCAGGAGCAGCGTCACCCAAGGCAGCGTCGCGAGCGGCCTTGGCCTGGTAGGCGGCTTGCTTCTCCTCCTCGAAGGCCGACACGGCCTAGCTCAGCGCCGCTCGGACGGAGGCATCAGAGCGGACCCAGCCAGAGGCTAGCTCCAGGCGCCCGGCCACCAGGCGAGGGTCGGCACCCTGGAGATCTTCTTGCAGCCAGCTTAATTTAGCAGTGGCCCGGTCCAGGACGGTGGAAGGAGTGAGGGAAGCAGCGGTCGGCGGAGTAGGAGGAGAAGATGGCAGTGTGATCACGACATCAATCGTCAGGGCCTTCTGAGCCCCGATGGCCTCAGCAACAGTGTTAAGCGTGGCCGCCTCGGGAGTCGCCTGGGCTATGGGGGCTGGATCCACGCCAGTGCGCCCCACATGGCCTCGTGAGGACGACCGAGCAGGGGAGGCACGACCCTCGCTGCCTCCTTTCCCCGCAGATGAAGGCGCTGCCCCGGCAGGCGAACTTGCCCCAAGTAGGGCCACCGAGGCCCCTTTCAACCTTTTTGCTGCAGGCGCTGGCCTAGCCAAAAGGATGTAGACGTCAAGCCTTGGCGACAGAAACAGGAAGCACAACATGAATCGAGCACTTACTGGTCGTCGTTCATGGACTCAAGCAGCCTCCGGCCGAACTTGAAGCCTGAGAGCCTACTACAGGGGTCAGCCTCGGGTGGCCCGGAAGCAGAGGGCACGTCGGAAGAGTTGGGGCTGGCCTCAGACCGCCCCGAGACCAGAGCAGACCCTCGGGGAACCAGCCCCGTCCTGTCCTTCCTCGGGACCAAGGGCGAGCCCTCTCCGCCTCGCCTGGCACCGGCCTCGTCGTCGTCCGGCATGGAGCGGAGGGCATGGGACCTGCGCCAAGGGAAGGACTCCCCCGACTCTCCGTCGGTCGCCTCAGAGTCGGACTCTTCTTCCTCCTCCTCTTCTTCCTCCTCCCCGCTGGAGTCGTCGGAGGACAAGTTCACCGTCGCCAATGCCGCCAGATCCTTGGGAGCTTCCGCCGGCACCAGCCCCTCCCCGTTGAAGGTGGGAATGGCATTCACCACCTGCTCCCAGTCATCGCGAAGGAACAGGGGGATAGGAGCGCCCTCCGGGCTCGCCACGTCTCCCCCAACCAAGGAATGGAGGGCCGTGGCCAGATCTTCGTCAACCAGGGCTTCAGAGCTCAGGCGGAGGGAGACACCTGCTTCCCCGAGCCTCCACAATGGGAGCGAGTGTTCCCGAAGTGGAGCCACCCGGTGCTCCAGGAACTCCCTCAGGAGCATAGCCCCGGTCAGCTTCGCCGCCACCAAGTCGCCTGGCCTCAGGTCCGCGTTCATCCTCTTCAGCACCACCTTCGCACGAGGGTCGTCAACTGGATCGGAGTGCAGAATACCTGAGGTTCAGGCAGAAACAACTATCGCAAACGGCGACTGGATTCGAGGATCAGTCGACGAGCGCACTCGTAGAGAGAATGCTGGAGATTCTCCAAACGAGTGCGCTCAGCCAGCGTGGCTAGGCGCACAGCCTCCAAGGCCCGAGCCTCAGCGGTTTACCCTATGATGGGGGTCTGGAGGGCCTCCATGTTGCGGCGCTACAACTCTTCTCTCCGCTGCGAATTGAGAGGTTGAGGTTGGTACTTTTCGTGGCCGAATGACGCGCCGCCACCACCGCCGTCACTGCCGCTATGATGGAAACCGGGCGGGCTGTGACGAGGGTCAGCCATGAGAACTTCCACCACAGGATCACAGCTCCCGTGCTCGGAAAATTTATCCACAGAGCTAGTCGACGGGTCGATTGGGCCGTAGTGAAATTCGTCGGGCTCGATTGCTGCGACTTGGGGGGTGGCCGTCTGGCGAGCCACCGCATGTCTCACCCACCGCTGGAGCCACGACCGACTGAATCGCTTGCGGCGGCGTCCAGCGGAGTGAGAAGGCGACGTGAAGGCCAACCGATACGGAGTCGATGGCTGTCGTAAGAGCATGCCGCAGGCACTCACGCAGAAGTGTGACGATCCACGGATAAGGAGGGCCTCGATGTCGAGGGGGGCCTCCGGGAGCCAGACAGAGTCGTCGGCGACGAAAGTGAGCACACCGAGTCAGAACTCGCGGCCCATGACCAAACTGCCGCCAGAAACCATGCCGATGAAGATCGGAGAAAATGCAACCTCGCCGGAAGTTGCTAAGACGCTTTGCCCCATGCATGGTGGGCGCCAACTGTCATGGTACTAAGTCTGACAGTAAGAATAAGGGGTGCGTATGAGGAGGCGAGGCCCTAGCTACGACGAGGTTGTACACACGAGTTTACGAGTTCAGGCCCCTCTCGGAGGAGGTAAAAGCCCTATGTCTCGGTGCCCTCAGGCGGTCGACTGGAATATGGGTGTGTGTTACAAGGGGTGCGAACCCTTGTCCCAGAGGGGGGGGGGTGTCTTATATAGAGTGCGCCAGGACCCCAACCAACCTCCGTTATAGGGGTTCAATGTACATTATGACAGGGCGTTATTGGTAACACTAGCTATAAAGTGTATTCAATGATCTTTAAGACTACGGAGTGAACGCCTGACCGTTGCCATCCTGAGTGACTCTAGGTCTTCTATACTCCGACTGATTTCTTGTATGGTCGAATGACTCCATCCAGGTCAAGTGAAATGGGGGGGGGGGTATCCGAGTGAGGTGACTGGTCGAGTGGATTGCACTCGGTGGCTTCAGTTGATAATCCTTGTTGTGCTTTGCACGTCTTTGCTTCTAGGGTAGTGACCTTGGGTGGGGCGTATAGGTCAGGCCTATGACCCTTCCCTAGGTCTATGGCATCGTCACCCATCCCTAGGGTTTCCAACCCTAGGTGCCTTGGGCCCTTGGGGGGGGGGCGCACCAGCCCACTAGGGGGTTGATTCCCACCCATATTCAGCCCACTTGCCCCCCCGGGGTAGGTGGGCCCACCCGATGGACCCCGGACACCTTTCGGTGGTCCTGATACAATACCGATAACCCCAAAACCTTCCAGCGACTGAAATTGGACTTCCCATATATAAATCTTCACCTATGGACCATTCCAGAACTCCTCGTGACGTCCTGTATCTCATCCGGGACTCCAAACAACTTTCGGTAACCACATACAATTTCCCATTACAACTCTAGCATCACCGAACCTTAAGTGTGTAGACCCTACGGGTTCGAGAACCATGCGGACATGACCGAGATCTCTCTCCGGCCAATAGCCAATAGCGGGATATGGATACCCATATTGGCTCCCACATGTTCCACGATGATCTCATCGGATGAACCACAATGTCGGGGATTCAATCATTCCCGTATACAATTCCCTTTGTCCATCGGTATGTTACTTGCCCGAGATTCGATCGTCGATATCCCCGTACCTCATTCAATCTCATTACCGGCAAGTCTCTTTACTCGTTCCGTAACACATGATCCCGTGGTTAACTCCTTAGTCACATTGAGCTCATTATGATGATGCATTACCGAGTGTGCCCAGAGATACCTCTCCGTCATACGGAGTGACAAATCCCAGTCTCGATTTGTGCCAACCCAACAGACACTTTCGGAGATACCTGTAGTACACCTTTATTGCCACCTAGTTACGTTGTGACATTTGACACACCCAAAGCATTCCTATGGCATCCGGGAGTTGCACAATCTCATGGTCTAAGGAAAGATACTTGACATTAGAAAAGCTCTACCAAACGAACTACATGATCTTGTGCTATGCTTAGGATTGGGTCTTGTCAATCACATCATTCTCCTAATGATGTGATCTCATTATCAATGACATCCAATGTCCATGGTCAGGAAACCATAACCATCTATTGATCAACGAGCTAGTCAACTAGAGGCTCAGTAGGGACATGTTGTGGTCTATGTATTCACACATGTATTATGGTTTCCAGTTAATACAATTATAGCATTAACAATAGACAATTATCATGAACAAGGAAATATAATAATAACCATTTTATTATTGCCTTTAGGAAATATTTACAACAGTCTCCCACTTGCACTAGAGTCAATAATCTAGTTACATTGTGATGAATCGAACACCCATAGAGTTCTGGTGCTGATCATATTTTGCTCGTGGAAGAGGTTTAGTCAACGGATCTGCGACATTCAGGTCCGTATGTACTTTACAAATATCTATGTCTCCATGTTTAGTATATTCACGAATGGAGTTGAAGCGGCGCTTAATGTGCTTGGTCTTCTTGTGAAACCTGGGCTCCTTGGAAATGGCAATAGCTCTAGTGTCTTCATAGAAGAGAGTCATTGGGCCCGACGCATTGGGAATCACTCCTAGGTCGGTGATAAACTCCTTCATCTAGACTCCTTCCTGTGCTGCTTCTGAAGCACCTATGTACTCTGCTTCACATGTAGATCCCGCCATGACGCTTTGCTTGCAACTGCACTAGCTTACTGCCCCACCATTCAAAATACACATGTATTCGGTTTGTGACTTGGAGCCATCCAACTCTGTGTCAAAGCTAGCATCGACATAACCCTTTACGACGAGCTCTTTGGCACCTCCATAAATGAGAAACACATCCTTAGTCCTTTTCAGGTACTTCAGGATATTCTTGACTGATGTCCAGTGTTCCACACCGGGATCACTTTGCTACCTCCCTACCAAATTTATGGCAAGGTTCACATCAGGTCTGGTACACAGCATGGCATACATAATAGAGCCTATGGCCGATGCATAGGGGATGACACTCATCTTTTTCTGTTGCCGAGGTCGGGTGTTGAGTTGTGCTCAATCTCACACCTTGCAATACAGGCAAGAACCCCTTCTTGGACTAATCCATATTGAACTTATTCAATATCTTGTCAAGGTATGTGCTTTGTGAAAGACCAATGAGGCGTCTCGATCTATCTCTATAGATCTTGTTGGCTAATATGTAAGCACCTTCTCCAACGTCCTTCATAGAAAAACACTTATTCAAGTAGGCCTTTATGCTTTCCAAAAGTTCTATATCATTTCCCAGCAATAGCATGTCATCCACATATAATATGAGAAAAGCTACAGAGCTCCCACTCACTTTGTTGTAAATACAGGCTTCTCCATAAATCTATATAAACCCAAACGCTTTGATCATTTCATCAAAGCGAATCTTCCAACTCCGAGATGCTTGCACCAGCCCATAGATGGAGCGCTGGAGCTTGCATACCTTGTCAGAATTCTTAGGATCGACAAAACCTTTTGGCTGCATCATATATAGTTCTTCCGTAAGGAAACCATTAATGAATGCCGTTTTGACGTCCATTTCCCAGATCTCATAATCATGGAATGCAGCAATTGCTAACATGATTTGGACGGACTTCAGCTTCGCTATGGGTGAGAAGGTCATGGGCACCTCGCGAGGTACCCTGCCTTGATCTCTCCGCCTCCTCGCGAGCCAGCCTGACGAGGCCGTGCCTGAGGAAGCCTCCTGTCGTCCGCCCCGCGAGGCTTGGCCCCTCGCGAGGGTCTTGAACTCGTGTTGATGAAGATGGGCCCTGCTGGGCCGCCCCTTGAGCCACGCCGCAGGCCACAGGCAGGCAAGTCTGGGGACCCCCATTCCCAGAATGCCGACAGTAGCCCCCAGGCCCAAGGTGCGCCCGGACTTGGCTGAGCAGAGATGCGAAGGGGCAAGTGTGAAGCGCCGTGGGCCCTAACAGCCTGTGGCCTCGGGCGCCGCGTGGCGGTTGATTGGACGTGGGCGGCCCCGCTCCCCCATGACGCCTCGGCAACTGTGCGAACCGCCAGATCCCTGCATGCAAAGTGGGTCAGGATTACCTGTGGTCATGGAGGCAGGCGGTTGGCCTCCTCCGGCTATAAGTATGGGGCGGCGCCTGCCCTTTCGATCCATCCCTTCTTGCTTCTTCTTTTCTTTCATGGCTCCGCCGAAAAGGTTCTCGGCCGCGGAGAAAGGTAAGGCCCGCCAGGTGGAACTTGACTCTCCTCCACCCAAGCGCGGTCGAAGCCATCCCCGCAAGCACCCCGAGACTCCCATGGTGGCTCCCCGCGGTCGCGGAGGCGATCTTCCGCGCGGCGAAGAGCGGCCGACCGCCGCTGGGGGACGCGTCACAGCCTCGTGACCCCCTAGGCCGTGATCCCACTCGGCAGAGGCACTGCCGGAGTTCATTGTGTGGGCAGCGGAGCTGGCCAGCACCCGGCTCCAACTCCTCTGCTTCCTCCTAGGTGAGCTTCCGGTTGGGGCCCCGGGCGGCCTTTGGCTCCACGCGGATGGTTGCTGCGGCCGAGCCTCCTAGGTTTGCTGGAGGTCTCCTCAGCCGGGAGCTTGGCCCTGACCCGCGGCTGGCAAATGTTTGCCCGCGCGCGTGGTCTGGTCTGGCGGTGCACCCTGCACTTCAAGTTCGACGGCGATGCCATCCTCTACGTGAGGGTGTTTGGGGAAGATGGTCGCCGCGCTGGATGTTGCCCCGAGAGCGATGACCGCGGCCGTGGGTCCTGTCCCGGTGTCGACGAAGATGACAACGCGCATGCGGTCAATGGCGGTCGAGGTTCATCGAGCTTTGACGGCTCTTCTTCGAGTAGCGGCTCCTCCAGCGGTAGCCGCGATCAGCCTCCGCACCGCCGCACTCGCCTGGAGGGAGGTAGAGGGCCTGCCCGTCATCGTGCCTTGGTGAAACGCGAGACGGAGTCCTCCTGAGCTCCGGAGGCAGTTCGAGTCCCCCTCGCGAGCTGATGCCAAGCGAGTCATTCCTGTTTTGTTTTCCCTTTCCCTGCGCAAAAAGACAGTAGTGTAGGGCCCCGCGAGGGTGTGCTGGGACTATTGCTTTTTAATTATTGTACTTCTTCCGTCATTTTGGTATTTGTGCCCTCATGTCGTACGCTAGTGCGCAGGAATTACTTAACTTGGGTGGAGGGCTTGTCGCGACCCTTGCTTCTCGTGGCCGAGGCTTTGTCGAACGTCCCATGTCCTGCGGGGGTTAGTCTAGAGAGGTAGTTCCCGGCCTTAGCCGTGGAGGTGATCGACCCAGGCCATGCGTTCGTGTAGAGATGCCCGAGGGGCACGGACTGGAGGGGTGCTCCTGTAGTGGACCCGGGTTGGGTAGCCTCGAACGACAAGGGAAGAAAACACTCGCGAGGGTGCCCGTGGTACCCCCTCGCGAGACTTGCGCGAGAGAAATCAGGGCAGGAGAGTGAAAAAGGCAAACGATCACAAACCAAAACGACAACAACTTCAGCAAAACCTCGAATGGGAATGAACAGCCAACTGCAGAAAGCAAATGAGAAAAGCCGCGTTCGGCACCTAATCTAGTCTTCGACGTCTTCTCACCAGCGCGGAGCTAAGTGCTGCCACTGGGTGTGGGAGGGAACCCCAGGGGCTGAGGCCGGCGCTCCTGAGACTCCGGGGCGTGTACAACCCCACTCATTATTACGTGAGAGTGTCACTGGCGGCGAGCTTCATAGGCGTTGGCCTTCTTCATAGGCTCCGGGCCTTTCTCGTGAGGATAGACTTCACAGGCGTTCGCCTTGTTCATAGGCTCCGGGCCTTTTCCAAATCGCGACAGCTTCACACGCGTTCGCCTTCTTCACAGGCTCTGGGCCTTTTCCAAAACGCAACAGCTTCACAAGCGTTCGCCTTCTTCCCAGGCTCTGGGCCTTTTCCAAAATGCAACGGCTTCACACGCGTTCGCCTTCTTCACAGGCTCTGGGCCTTTTCCAAAACGCAACAGCTTCACAGGCATTCGCCTTCTTCACAGGCTCTGGGCCTTTTCCAAAACGCAACAGCTTCAGAGGCATTCGCCTTCTTCATAGGCTCTGGGCCTTTTCCAAACGCAACAGCTTCACAGGCATTCTCCTTCTTCACAGGCTCTGGGCCTTTTCAAGGGTAAAATCTCCGGAGGTGCTGGATGTTCCACGCGTTCTGGATGGGCACCCCCTCCTGAGTCTCCAGGCGCGCGGAGCCGGGCCTGGAAACATGAACAACCTTGAACGGGCTCTCCCACATGGGAGAGAGCTTATGCAGCCCCTCCCTGGAGAGGACCCGCCTGAGCACGAGGTCGCCAACCTCGAGTGTCCTGGGGCAGATGTTGCAGTAGTGGTATCGTCGTAGCGCTTGTTGGTATCTTGCTGCTTGGAGAGCAGCTTCCCGGCGACACTCCTCCCCCAGCACAAGGCCCGTCCCCCGCATGGCGTCCTGTTGCGCCTCGTCGAATGCCAGGACCCGCGCGGAATGACGTCTGACCTCGTGAGGGAGGACTGCTTTAGCTCCATAGACCAGGAAGAATGGGGTCTCGCCGGTTGGCTAGGTCGCGGTTGTGCAGATGGACCACAACACGGACTGAAGCTCGTCGTACCAACCTCGGCCGCAGGCTTCCAACTTCTTCTTGAACGTCCTGGTTTTGAGGCCCCTCAGGACCTCCGTGTTGGCCCGCTCGGCCTGACCGTTGCTCCAGGGGTGCGCCACTGAAGCGTAACATATCTGCGTTCCAAGGTTAGCACAGTATGTTTTGAAGAGATTACTGGTGAACTGCGAACCGTTGTCGGTGATGATGCGGTTCGACACCCCGAACCGGCTCATGATGCCCTTGATGAACTTGACCACAGACCCTCTGGGGATGGTGCGGACAACTTCCACTTCAGTCCACTTGGTGAACTTGTCCACGGCGACGTAGAGGTAGCGATAGCCCCCTGGTGCCCGAGGAAATGGGCCCAGGATGTCCAGCCCCCAGACTGCGAATGGCCATGAGAGAGGTATAGTCTGCAACCCTCCAACCGGCTGATGGATCTGCTTGGTGTGGAACTGGCAGGCCTTGCAGGCCTTCACCAGCTCGACAGCATCATTGAGTGCAGTGGGCCAATAAAATCCACTGGGGAACGCCTTGCCAACAAGGGTCCGCGATGACGAATGATGCCCACAGTCTCCATCGTGTATATCCGCTAGCAGTTCCTTCCCTTGCTCCTTGGAGATGCAGCGTAGGGACACATCATTCGGTCGCCTTTGGTAGAGCTCTCCGTCCCTGATGCAGTATGCTGTGGCCTGCCGCGCCATGCGCTCCGCTTCCTCGTCCTTCTCTGGCAAGATCCCTTGTGTCAGATAGCTCCGGAGCTCCGTGATCCAGCACCCCTCCTAAGGCTCCATTGTCAAGAGCAGACGTGCCCCTGAGGCCGGGCCACAGGCCGGGGCTCCCGAGGCTGGCGGCTGGGGGAGCTCCTCCCGAGACTGCACCGTGCTTGACAGTGATGGCGTGGCCGAGGGCTTGAAGAGCCACTCTTCAAAGACACCAGGCTCCTGAGGCAGTCGCCTGGATGCTCGTCTGGCGATGTCGTCGGCCTCCTGGTTGGTGCCATGGGGCACGTGCTGTAACTCTAGCCCCCAGAACTGCTTCTGCATCATGCGGACCTCCGCAAGGTAGGCTTCCATGTGCTCATCCCTTGACTCATATACTTTGTTGGAGAAGTTGATGAGGAGTTGTGAATCACCCTTGATGGTAAGACGTTTTACTCCGAGGGCGGCCGCGGCCTTCAGGCCTGCTATCAAGCCTTCATATTCTGCTATGTTGTTGGAGACCTTTTCCCCGTGTTGGAAACAGAGCTGCACGGCGTAGTAGAGCTTGTCCTGGGTAGGAGATATAAGCACCGCACCAGCCCCCGCGCCGTGCCTGGGGAATGCCCTGTCGAAGTACATGACCCAACCGTCCGGTGCCTCGCTTCCCGGGGAGAGGGATCGATCCTCATCAGCCTTTAGGCCCGGCGCCTCTGTCCATTCTGCCACGAAATTTGCCAAGGCGGCCCCCTTGATGACTCTGGTTGTGCTGAATTTGAGCTGAAACGCTTGCAGTTCAATGTTCCACTCAGTGACTCTCCCAACCGAGCTGCGGCTCCTGAGCACCCTCTCCAAAGGGTATGCTGAGACAACCTTGATGGGGTGGCCCTGAAAATAATGCCGCAGCTTGCGCGAGGCCACCAATAGTGCGAGGAGAAGTTTCTGAGGCATGGGATACCGCGCCCTTGCGTCCCACAACACTGTGCTGACGAAGTACATAGGATGTTCAACTTGGTTGGGAGTGCTGGTGTCGATGGCACCCTCCGGAGACCGCGGTGCCTCCTGAGGTAGGGGGGCCCCAGCGGCCGGTCGCTAGAGGGAGGGGTGGTCCTTTGAGCTGAAGGCCAGATCAGCCTTGGGCGCCGACCGACCTGAGGGAGCCCCCTACCGCGTGGAAGCGGTGCCAACCTGGCAGACGAATGGCTTGACGTGGCGGCCTGAAGGTGGTGCCTGTGAGCCTCCCAGGAGGGCCGCGACGACCGGGGCGGACGGCGCGCCGCTCATCGCAGGGCGAGTCATGGTGTCGGCGGAGAGCGGGTCGGCGGAAGGAGAAGCTCCGGCGCACCCCTACCTGGCGCGCCAAATGTCAGATTTCGGGTTCCGGTAGACCCTCTAGATTCGAACACTGGGGTGCGCGCGGAGATTTAGCCCTCTACCTACCTGCTCCTCACCGCCTCACTATGAACTAAGCAATCAAAGGAGCAACACAAGAGACACATGGTTTATACTGGTTCAGGCCACCATTGTGGTGTAATACCCTACTCCAGTGTGTGGTGTGGTGGATTGCCTCTTGGGCTGATGATGAACAGTACAAGGAAGAACAGCCTCGCGAGGGTCTGTTCTTGGCTGGTGCAATGAACTGCTAAGGGAGTTCAGTTGCTCTCTCTACTGGTTTCTAGGTGAGGGTCCGATTGATTTCTGGATGCCCCTACCTTTTGGGTGGCTAGTCCTATTTATAGTCAAAGGCCCAGGGCCTCTTGCCAAATATCGAGCGGGAAGGGCGCCAACAATTAGCCATTTTGAAAGGGAACATCTAGTACACTTATCTTGACTAAAGTTGGTCCTCGCCTACCAAAGGCTCTGGTGGTGACGCCGGCTTGGGCTCCACGATGACTTCCATCCTGTTGTTCCGCTGGTCTTGGTCTTGTTGCATTGAAATGGATACCTTTGCTTGATGCTCTCGCCTGCGCTTGCCCCCTTTGCACCAAAGAGGAAAGAAGGACACTGTGCCGGCTGGCACCCGCCTGACGCCCCGGGTCGTCATGGCTTGCGTCATGGGCACCTCGCGAGGTACCCTGCCTTGTTCTCTCCGCCTCCTCGCGAGCTAGCCTGACGAGGCCGTGCCTGAGGAAGCTTCCTGTCATCCGCCCCGCGAGGCTTGGCCCCTCGCGAGGGTCTTGAACTCGTGTTGATGAAGATGGGCCATGCTGGGCCGCCCCTTGAGCCACGCCGCAGGCAGGCAAGTCTGGGGTACCGCCGTTCCCAGAACACCGACAGTTTCCTTAGGGTATCCTATGAAGACGCATTTTTTCGATTTGGGTTCGAGCTTTTCAGGTTGAAGTTTCTTGACATAAGCATCGCATCCCCAAACTTTCAGAAATGACAGCTTAGGTTTCTTACCAAACCATAATTCATATGGTGTCGTCTCAACGGATTTAGATGGTGCCCTATTTAAAGTGAATGCGACAGCCTCTAAAGCATAACCCCAAAATGATAGCGGTAGATTGGTAAGAGACATCATAGATCGCACCATGTCCAATAGAGTGCGATTACGACATTTGGACACACCATTTTGCTGAGGTATTCCAGGCGGCGGGAGTTGTGAAATAATTCCACATTTGCTTAAGTTCATGCCAAACTCGTGGCTCAAATATTCTCCTCCACGATCTAATCGTAAGAACTTTATTTTCCTATCACGTTGATTCTCTACCTCGCTCTGAAATTCCTTGAACTTTTCAAAGGTCTCAGGCTTGTGTTTCATTAAGTACACATACCCATATCTACTTAAGTCATAAGTGAGGTGAGAACATAACGATAGCCACCGCGAGCCTCAATGCTCATTGGACCACATACATCAGTATGTATTATTTCCAACAAGTTGCTCGCTCCATTGTTCTGGAGAATGGAGTCTTGGTCATTTTGCCCATGAGGCATGGTTCGCATGTGTCAAATGATTCATAATCAAGAGACTTCAAAAGTCCATCTGCATGGAGTTTCTTCATGCGTTTGACACCAATGTGACCAAGGCGGCAGTGCCACAAGTATGTGGGACTATCATTATCAACCTTACATCTTTTGGCATTCACACTATGAATATGTGTAACATCATGTTCGAGATTCAATAAAAATAAACCATTGACCAGCGTGGCATGACCATAAAACATATCTCTCATGTAAATAGAACAACCATTATTCTCAGATTTAAATGAGTAGCCATCTCGTATCAAATGAGATCCAGATACAATGTTCATGTTCAAAGCTGGTACTAAATAACAATTATTGATGTTTAAAACTAATCCCGAAGGTAGATGCAGAGGTAGCATGCCAACGGGAATCATATCGACCTTGGAACCATTCCCTATGCACATCGTCACCTCGTCCTTCGCCAGTCTCCACTTATTCCGCAGCTCCTATTGTCGGTGTCAAAACCGACGGATCTTGGGTATGGGGTCCCGATCTGTGCGTCTTAGGCTGATGGTAACAGGAAGCAACGGACACAATGTTTACCCAGGTTTGGGCCCTCTCGATGGAGGTAAAACCCTACTTCCTGCTTGATTAATATTGAAGATATGAGTAGTACAAGAGTAGATCTACCACGAGACCGTAGAGGCTAAACCCTAAGAGCTAGCCTATGATGGTATGATTTTAATTGTGATCGGCCTTCTAAGGACCATCCTCTCCGGTTTATATAGACACCGGAGAGAGCTAGGGTTTACATGGAGTCGGTTACAAGGAATGAAATATAATATCCGGATTGCCAAGCTTGTCTTCCACGCAAAGGAGAGTCCCATCCGGACACGGGCCAAAGTCTTGAGTCTTGTATCTTCACGCTTCAATAGTCTGGACGATGTATACAGTCTGGATATCCGGATACCCCCTTATCCAGGACTCCCTCACCTGTTTTGAGTTACAAATGTGAGCAACCACACCGGTATCAAATACCCAGGAGCTACTACGAGCGCTGGTAAGATACACATCAATAACATGTATATCATATATACCTTTGGCGTTGCCGGCCTTCTTATCCGCTAAGTACTTGGGGCAATTCTGCTTCTAGCGACCATTTCTCTAGCAATAAAAGCACTCAGTCTCAGGCTTGGGTCCATTCTTTGGCTTCTTCCCGGCAACTGACTTACCGGGCATGGCAACTCCCTTGCTGTCCTTCTTGAAGTTCTTCTTTCCCGTGCCTTTCTTGAAACTAGTGGTCTTATTCACCATCAACACTTGATGTTCCTTTTTGATCTCCACCTCCATCGATTTCAGCATCGAATATAACTCAGGAATGGACTTATCCATCCCTTCCATATTGTAGTTCATCATAAAGCTCTTGTAGCTAGGTGGAAGTGACTGGAGGATTCTGTCAATGACCGAGTCATCTGGAAGATTAACTCCCAGCTAAGACAACACTACTGGAGGATGCTGCTAACGCGACACTACGATCAGAGACCCTTCGAGAAACTATGTGCGATGCAATAATCGCAAACAGTGGTGTCAGAGAACCGTAAAAAATGTCCAAAACGTTTGCGATGATGGATGCATCAAACACGTTCAGATTTTAGTTGCGTGTGCGATGCAGGGCATACGGTTCAGTTCAATTAATTGTTTGTGATGAGGAGTAACAAAAGAAACAGGCAGCCAGATGAAGGTGTGTGCCATATACAACATACGGTTCACTCAGACAAACTATTTGTGATTAGGCAACACAAAAGAAATGGTCAGCTAGATGAAGGTGTGTGTGATATACAACATACGGTTCACTCGGATGAACTGTTTGTGATTAGGCAACACAAAAGAAACAGTTAGCCAGATGAAGGTGTGTGTGATATACATCATACAGTTCACTCAGATGAACTATTTGTGATTAGGCAACACAAAAGAAACAGTCAGCCAGATCAAGGTGTGTGCAATATACGCATGCGGTTCACTCGACCCTTGTCATCAGTGTGTGACCTCTATGGCAACCGTTTGCTTCCCACTTCCCCAGGCGCCTCTTCATGTAACGTGGCAACTGTCCACCACCTCTTCCCCTTTCCCTCTTGAATTGGGACTGCTATCGTACGCTCTTCCTCCCTCCATTTTCCTTCACCCTTCCTTCTGCCACTGTTCGATCATCTTCTCCATGGAGGGAACAGAATGGAAACGACCCCGTTATTCTTGCCCCAATATGAAAGATGACATGTTGGAGGAACTCATTGATCGATGTGACGTCATCACCTTGGCTAGCATGGCAGGTTCGTTCAAGACCATTCTCGACTCAACTAATAACATCATTACAAGGAACCCAAGGGTCCAGGAGCGGTTTGATCTCCCCTATCTTCTTCGCCATGACCTTGCTGACTGGCGTGGGGACGAGGGAAGCCTCGCCTTGTGCAAGTTGATGCCGCTTGATAATGATGCGTATGATGTTAAGATGCCATCGCTTGAGGGCAAGGCTTGGGCAGGCGCAAATGGAGATTGGGTTGTTTATATTGGGTACAACTACGAGTGGGAACTTGTCAATGTGTACACTCGTCACCGGGTTCCACTTCCAAAAATCTCAGACGACTGCCCAGAGGTTGATTACACCGGTATTCTACGTGAGTTCAAATACGATCATGGTGACTGTCATCTACGGAAGATAGCAATTTGTCGATTTCCCAACTGCTCTTGGGATTACACGAACTATGAAGTTGTTGCTATCTTCAACAAGCTTGTTGTCATCCTTACTTCCACGCCTCGATGGATATTTCTCAAAAATCAATTTGTGTACACGGATGAGTACTGTGATGCAATTCAATACGAGGGTCTTGTGTTTGCTGCCACCACTCGTGGCACTGTTTTTGCATGGAATCCTAATTCTTTCAGTACGTTTCTCTTCCACCATAATTATAATTTTTTCATCCACATGCATGCGGGTTAGCTAGTTTCCCTTTACTAATTAAACTTCTTGTGTTTCCAAGGTCCTATGAATATTCCACCACCTATACTTGAAAATTTTATAACCAAGGGGGAGATGATGATGCTGATGATCACGAGCATGAGGATGAGCAGGACCCATATACTCAGTGACGCCTGGCAACTTATTCCGATGGATGACCTCTTCTTGTCTGTATACAGGGCACTGGTGATGTTACTAAGGAAGCGGATGTTGTCTCGCATGGTTGCACTCTCTGGACCTATTCCAACATCCGTTGCATGGTATTCGGGATGGATACTCGTGTACTAGCGCCAACACCTTCTCTCTGGTTTAGTATTGAAAGTCTTGGAGGAAACTTGCTCTTCCTTGGACAAAACTATCCAATGATGGTGGAAGGTGATCCAGGTGCTGTTAACACAACATTACTACCATTTATGATAAGCAACTGTATCTATACCTCGGACATTGCTATGCTTCCCTACCGTCCCAATATGGGTCCTGACATAGGCCGCTTCAGCCTGGATGAGCAGTCATGTGTTGGTCTCAAGATTGACAGTAGCCGGCCCTTCCTAGAGAATCACTTCTGGTTCAAAGCAAGCATTTCCAACGCCGATGAGGGGTTGAGCTGAAGTTCATTTCATTGCTTTGTTATTTGTTGTGTGAGAAAAACTTTACTAGAATGTTTTGTTGGAAATGATCTATAATCCAACGTGTATCCTCATTGTCGTTGTGGGTTGATGAATTGTTGTATGTAATCAATGGTACATTTGCATATGTGTCCATCAAATCACGCCTGCTAGTGGTGTCCATATGAACAATGCTAGTGATTTTAGTTGCAAAAATTAGATAGTGCTAGTGATTTTTAGCTGCATATTTTGACAAATCACAGTGTTACAAGGTCGACAATTGGCAATGTTACTAGATAAACAAATGTCAATCTTTCCAGTTTGACAAATGGCAACATACCCGAAATGACAGATATGCAAATCTTACCCAATTGTTTGTACGTGGTTGCACACGGGTCGTGGAAAACAACTGTTTGCGTTGAAGGGATGCAGAAATCCTGCTCGACACATTTTCCCTTGGCTTCCTAGGGAAGCTGTCGGTTTGCATACGGGTGTTCTAACTAAAACGTTTGCGATGAGTGCTTTATATTTAAAAACCATTGACATTTTTTTCAAAAGAAAATAGTTTGATAAGTCTGTACATTAAGAGAGAAAAACGCAAGTTCGTTCAAACCATATCTTTCATTCAGTCACACTGCGAATTTATATTCATATGATCGAGAATTCGGGACACGGTATTAAACCCCAAAAAAACTATTTCCGGCAGCGGCGGAGGCGGTGTGCGGCTCCGTCATTGTCGTTGGCATACTCCGGGATGCCGTTGTTGAAGTCTTCAAGGCAGCACAAAATGTTCTTCACGTGTAAATCAAACATCATGTCGCTGCGTGATCGACGGGCGAGGCGCAGGAGGACGACAACTAGCGCCGTTGAGAGGTTGCGGTCGACAACAATGTCCCATGGAACTCAAACGGCTCACTTCCCAGTGAGCCTGCACAGCGTACAGCTCGCACGCTTCCCGGTGAGCCTGCGCATTGGAGGACAGCTTGCATGCCTCTCGGTCAGCCTGCACAACGGACTGCGCTCACACGCGTCCCGTTCAGTCAACGTCAAGCAGCTGTCCTCATGGCACCTCCTACAACCATTAAAACCAAGACATGTGGCGTCACGTGAATGGTTAATAGAATGCACACGATTTGAATTATACAAATGTTTGAAATATTATACAAATAGAATGCACACAAGTGGTAGCTATTTTTTCAAAATGCCTTTGTTGGCTGTCATTATTCGAGTGCGCCTTCTCTCAAAATGGACACAAAAATTGCCACAGCATGTCGGGTGCCATTCCATGATAGCATGCCAAGTTTCATGAATTTCGGACGAGTTTTGGATTTACTAGAATTTAAAAACCAGGCAGCTCAATGTTTTGCCGGCAATCAATGGTGCCCTGGTGTTTGAAATTCATTCCCATTTCTTGCATGGGACCTAAGCATGCACCCAAGGACACATATTTGTTTTTTCAACCAATTTATATGCACTGGAGCATGTGCATGTGGTTCAAATTTGAATTATGCACATAAATGCATTGAAAACTCAGTTAATGCAAAAAAAATGTACAAAGGAACCTCGAAAAATCCCAAAAATCGACACAACACTCCTGTTGTTCTATGTTGACATGAGAAATTTTTTGAAAGCAATAAGAGGCAATGGATATCGTTTCGTCCCCAAAGGTGGGACGTTCCCTACCAAAACCATCATGCTTGTTGTGAGAAGCTCTGCTTTGTGAGAAGCATATACCCAAACCTGCCCCAAATGGGACACTTTTTTTACCACAACATGTTGATGCCGCTCCATGATAGCATGCCAAGTTTCATGAATTTCAAACGAGTTTAGGATTTACTAGAATTTAAAAACCAGGCATCTCAATGTTTTGCTGGCAATCAACGGTGCCCTGGTATTTGAAATTCATTCCCATTTCTTGCATGGGACCTAAGCATGCACCAAAGGACACATATTTGATTTTTCAACCAATTTATATGCACTAGAGCATGTGCATGTGGTTCAAATTTGAATTATGCACATAAATGCATTGAAAACTCAGTTAATGCATAAAAATGTCCAAACGATCCCTGAAAAATCCCAAAAATGGACACAACACTCCTGTTGTTCTATGTTGACACGAGAATTTTTTTGAAAGCAATAAGAGGCAATGGATATCGTTTCATCCCCAAAGGTGGGGCGTTCCCTACCGAAACCATCATACTTGTTGTGAGAAGCTCTGGCTTGTGAGAAGCATATACCCGAACCTACCCCAAATGGGACAAAGTTTTTACCACGACATGTTGATGCCACTCCATGATAGCATGCCAAGTTTGATGAATTTTAGATGAGTTTTGGATTTACTAGAATTTAAAAACCAGGCATCTCAATGTTTTGCCGGCAATCAACGGTGCCCTGGTGTTTGCAATTCATTCCCATTTCTTGCATGGGACCTAAGCATGCACCCAAGGACACAAATTTGATTTTCCAACCAATTTATATGCACTGGAGCATGTGCATGTGGTTCAAATTTGAATTATGCACATAAATGCATTGAAAACTCATTTAATGCATAAAATGTCCAAACGAACCCCAAAAAATCCAAAAATTGACACAACACTCCTGTTGTTCTATGTTGATACGAGAAATTTTTTGAAAGCAATAAGAGGCAATGGATATTGTTTCATCCCCAAAGGTGGGATGTTCCCTACCGAAACCATCATGCTTGTTGTGAGAAGCTCTGGTTTGTGAGAAGCATATACCCGAACCTGCCCCAAATGGGACAAATTTTTACCATGACATGTTGATGCCGCTCCATGATAGCATGCCAAGTTTCATGAATTTTAAACGAGTTTTGGATTTACTAGAATTTAAAAACCAGGCATCACAACATTTTGCCGAAAATCTGCAATGCCCCGGTGTTTGAATTTCATTCCCATCTCTTGCATGGGACCTAGAAATTCACCCAAGAATACATATTAGATTTTTCAACCAAGTTTAGTGCATTAGAGCATGTACTTGTAGTTCAAATTTGAATTATGCACATAAAATGCCTAAAAACCCCAGTTAATGCATAAAAATGTCCAAACGAACCCCGAAAAATCAGAAAAATTGACACAACACTCCTGTTGTTCTATGTTGACACTAGAATTTTTGAAAGCAATAAGAGGCAATGGATATCATTTCATCCCCAAAGGTGGGACGTTCCCTATTGAAAACCATCATGCTTGTTCTGAGAAGCTCTAGTTTGTGAGAATCTTATACCCGAAGTTGCTTCAAATGGGACAATTTTTTACCACGGCATGTTGCTGCCGCTCCATGATAGCATGCCAAGTTTCATGAATTTCATACGAGTTTTGGATTTACTAAAATTGAAAACCCAGGTATCTCAATGTTTTGCCGGCAATCAACAGTGCCCTGGTGTTTGAAATTCATCCCGTCTCTTGCATGGGACCTAAGCATGCACCCAAGGACAAACATGTGAGTTGTCAACCAACTTTGGTGCATTGGAGAATGTGCTTGTAGTTCAAATTTGAATTATGCACATAAAATGCCTAGAAAACCGAGTTAATGCATACAAATGTCCAAACGAACCCCGAAAAATCACAAAGTTCAACACAACACTCATGTTGTTCTATGTTGTCACTAGAAAAAGAATTGAAATCAAGCAGAGGCAATGTATATCGTTTCGTCCAGAAAGGTGAAACGTTCCCTACCGTAACCATGAGGCATGTTGTCAGAAGCTCTAGTTTTTGAGAAGCTTATATACCCCAACCTGCCACAAATGGGACAATATTTTTACCACTGCATGTTCATGCCGTTCCATGCTAGCGTGTCAGACGCATTTTCGATTTACTAGAATTTAAAAACAAAGTATCTCAATGTTAGCGGCCGAGCGACGGTTGCAAGTTGTTTGACATTCATTCTCATTTCTTGCATGGGACTTAAGCATGTAATCAAGGACACACATTCCAATTCTGAACCAATTTATATGCACTGGAGCATGTGCATGTAGTTCAAATTTGAATTATGCACATGAATGCATAGAAAACCCAGTTAGTGTATAAAAATGTCCAAGCTAACCCCAAAAACTCCATAAAAATGACACAACACTCGCGTTGTTCTACATTGACAAGAGAAAATTTTAGAAAGTAAGAAGAGGCAACATATATCGTTTGTCCGCCAAGGTCGCACGTTCCCTACCGAAACAATCTGGCTTGTTGTGAGAGAAGCTCCGGTTTGCGAGAAGCTTATACCAAACCTGGCCCAAAATGGGAAAATATTTTTACCATGGCATGTCAATGCCGTTCCATGATATCATGTCAAGTTTCATGAATTTCAGCAGAGTTTTTGATTTACTATAATTTAAAAACCATGTACCTCAATGTTAGCGGCTGAGCGACAATGTCAAGGTGTTTGACATTCATTCTCATTTCTTGTATGTGACCTAAGCTTGCAACCAAGGACAAACATTTGATTTTGCAACCTGTTTTTAGGGACTGAAGCATGTGCTTTGATTTTGAATTGTGCACCTGAAATTGCTAGAAAATCAATTTAATGTATAATATTTCGAAACGAACCCTGAATAATTCCAATTTTTTTACGACACACATATAGTTGCATATTTACTGCAGATAAAAGGTCTAGCAATTCAAACACTATCCATTGCCGCTGTGACCCCATTATGTAATTCAAATCAAAATGAAAAATCAAGTACATCCCACACAATTTATTGTTACCAACCGTGGGAGATGCAGTACAAAATATCTTGGAGCACCGTCGGTGTATAGTATGCCTATGTCTTACGCGAGAAAGAGCGTCGGCTAAAGTCCACAGCCGATGTGTCAAGCACACTAGCTTACTCCCCAAATACTCCCGCCTCTACATCCCTCGCAATCTAAAAAATATCTGCTTGCCCTTATCCAAATTTTCAGTAACCCCACCTTGTTACTCCTGCCTAGTAAAAAATTTCAGTTGTCGCGGTATTTCATCAAACACCACCTTACCCCCTCCACACACACACCACACTCCACAAAACCTGCGCTCACCGACACACACCACCCCCGTAACCATTAATGGTAGGTTGCCGCCATCGCCACCGCCTCCATCCTCAACCTCTGCCTGTGTGCCGGGGAGCTCGAGGAGCCAATGTCCCAAGAGAGGTTTATCGTGGCCTCTTTGCCCGACGCCGGCGAGGTGGCTGTTAAGGTGTCCCCGTCGTCCTCCGCGGGCTCTTTATCGATCCGCCGTTGCCGGTCCCCCGATCCGCCAGCCGCCGCACCCCTACGCTGGTTCGAGGACTTCCCCGTCCTCCCTCGGACCCGGCAGCCGACGAGGTCCTATCTCGGGGTCTGGCAGCGGCGGTGGGGGATGTGGGTCGCCGAGATTATAGATCGGGAGACCCACACCCGCCGGTGGCTCGGTAGCTTCCACACGGCCGAGCTGACGGCCATGGAGTACGACCGCTGGCAGGTCCTCTACCACAACATGATGGCTAGGCTCAATTTCCCCTTCAGCACACATCTGGTCCACCTCATTCCGCCGGAGCCAGGGGTGGTGAGATCGGCTATGGCATGGGAGGACCGCGAGGTGTGGGAGCGCCTCGAGACCGAGGCCGCCGACGAGGCCTACATGCAAGAGCTCCGCCGGCAGCACCCGGAGCTCGTGGAGGCGGAGCGGGCAATCTTTGCCGGCGCGGAGGGTGGCGATGTTATCGTGCTCTCCTCCGATGACGAGGTCGAAGGTAGCGAGGACGGCGGCATGGACAACGGCAAGATTATCGCACTCCCCTCCAATGACGAGGTCGAAGGCGGCAAGGACGGCGGTGCGGAGGGCGGCGAGGTTATCATGCTCTTCTCCTATGACGAGGTCAAAGGCGGCAAGAATGGCGGCGTGGAGGGCGTCCATGTGGGCGGCGAGGATGAGGAGATCGACGTCGACGAGTGGAGGAGTGCCTTCCCCAATGACTCCAATGATGGCACCGGCCCAAACCCAGCTCGTGGAACACATACGTAATGAGGAAGGATTGGCTCGACCTCTACTTCGACCGAAAGCAGTTTAGCTTAGTTTAAATTTATGTTTTATGTCGGTTATACAAAACTATCTATGTTTATGTTTGAATGCATGCTACTTTGGGTTGAACCTGCTTTGAAATTGATCAAATTGAAGTTTACAACATTAAGTTAGGCAATCGACTAGAAACAACCAAAAATTGTTGGAGTATATATATATCCACTAATTGTTTTAGTCCTTTAACTTTTAAAGGATCGGCTAGAGATGGCCTTATGCCTTGTTTATTTTAGTTCTTCACAATGTGATGCTATATATGTGCAACTATTTGCCATGCAATTCAATTTCATCAATAACAGTTTCAACAATACCACTATGAATTACGATATTTGGTTGTTGTTAAGGATATTGTAGTTAACATGCCTTTTCGTTTTTTAACGATAACTAGTGTACTTTAGACCTGCACAATACAAGTTTGAATGACTATTTGCTTGTTTATAAATGTTATGCCTCATGCAGTTAACACACCTTTCCACTTCTTGTTTTGCTTAACTAGTGTGCTTAAGCCTGCACAATGAAGCTATCATTTGTAGGTTATGTTGTCTACCATGGATATATTTGGTTGATGTTTAGCTTATTGTGCTTAACATGCCTTTATATGTACTCATACAGGACAATATTGAGAACGGTGTTGTTTTTTCCATCGAGGTTAGTTTCATCGCATTGCTTATATGTACTCACTATTCAGGATCTTGGTAGCTGGTACCATATAGCCTAGGGGCTGATAAGGGATTAATCGTTAAATCAGACATTTCACTAAATATATCTGTAACGCATTTATCAGTAGATTAACTAGGCCATATTTAATATATCTGAGGCTACATAGCAACATGCATTGTAATGAATGACTAAATATGCAATCCCAGGCTACATAGCAATAAGGAAGAGTGTTACCTTAATGTTCGTGTTACCTTAATGTTCTGATGATGTCTAGATATATGTGTATAAAATCTTATATAATGGGATGGAGGGAGTGTTGCACTACATCATTTTGCAATTGTTATTTAGCTTCTAATATTAACTTGGTGCTTTTAGGTACACATGTCATTGCCAAAGATCCACACTTCCACCCTTTCTGCGTATGTGGCAATGAGATATTCATGAATCAGCATCAACTGAGGAAATTAATAAAGATTGTTATTATAATGGCTCAAAAGATGTCAATCAAACTATATGTTTACACTTTATGCAAGACAACAGTGAACTACAGGATGGTAAGTAAGAATCTTGTAGCCTTCTTTTTACTGCCCGTAATGAGTGTGCTAGATGACAATGTCTGAATCTTTTTTCCTTTGTAGTGGACCCTAAAGCAGTTTACTCAAGATTACCTCTCAAACTACATGATTGGCGGCCGGCCATCACAAAGGGTTGGACTAGAGTCGTGTGTGCCTTCTGCATCAAGGAGAGCACAATAGGGCCATTTCGCTTCACCTTGTTCAACAACCAGAATGTATGTCGCCTCTTTCTTTACCATCTGTAATAGTACAAGTATAGAACCCTGGTTCATCATTCTTTATTTGGTGCTTATGTAATTCTTAAACATGTGTACCTGTGAATTGAATAATGCATTGGTTGTTTGAACCTGATGGATATGAATAAAGCTATAACCTACTTTCAAGTTTAAATTAGGTACAATTTTAAATAGCAGCAATTAAATTAAGGATAAATTATGATGTGCACGTCATTACGGCGCACATGGTTAATAAAGCACAGCGTGTGCGATATACATCATAATCCGACACGGTTCATGGAGTGGAAACGTGTGTAACAATGCACACAGTTGTTGTTTGCAAAGCGCGTGTGACGTCGGACACTATCAAATACGACGCGGGAAAACTAAATGTGTGTGAATGTCTACCTATCGTACACGGTTTATAATCATGAACTGTTTGTGATGTGCCAGGCATCGTAAACGTAGAGCCGTGCCTAGAATACTCCCGTTCCTGGAATCCGCCAAGGCCTGGAATCTGCCTGGGTTTAGGTAAAAACCACAAAACTCCTACTACGATGGCAATGCCAACACAAAGGATTAGCAAGGATGAATCTTTTAGGATATGCGAGACATTGTAAACAGTTATAGAGGGGCAACTGTATGCATCAAGGCGCCCTATCCCCGACGGTTTCTGGGTCATGTGGGAAGGACCCCCTAATCACCCACACTCACTAGGTGACAGTTCCAAATGCCGTCGCGGAAAGGGGTTTTAAACCATTTGTATAGCACTGACGCATACCAGTGCAAGTGGTTGTGCAACCTAGACATGTTGAGTATATGCTCGCTGAAAGAACTGTTTTCCTCCATCTTACAACTGTAGAACTTGTCGGAGACTTCATATCTCTCTACCCGGGCATGAGCTTGGAAAACCATTTTTAGCTCTTGGAACATCTCATATGCTCTGTGTTACTCAAAATGCTTTTGGAGCAGATTCTAAGCTGTAAAGCATGCCACACTGAACCAGGGAGTAATCATCACTACACGACTACCAGACATTCATAACGTCTTGAGTTGCTGGGAAATGGGTGCGTCACCTAGCGGTGCTTCAAGGACATATGCTTTCTTTGCAGCTATGAGGATGATCCTCAAGTTACGGACCCAGTCTGTATAGTTGCTTCCATTGTCTTTCAGCTTGGTTTTCTCTAGGAACGCTTTGAAGTTGAGGGCAACATTAGCGTGGGCCATTGGATCTACAGGATAGACTGTAAAGATAATTTTTGACTAAGTTCATGATAATTAAGTTCATCTAATCAAATTATTTAATGTCCACTCAGATAGACATCCCTCTAGTCATCTAAGTGATACATGATCCGAATCGACTAGGTTGTGCCCGATCATCACGTGAGACGGACTAGTCATCAACGGTGAACATCTCCATGTTCATCGCATCTACCATACGACTCATGTTCGACCTTTCGGTCTCTCGTGTTCTGAGGCCATGTTTGTACATGCTAGGCTCGTCAAGTCAACCTAAGTGTTTCGCATGTGTAAATCTGGCTTACACCTATTGTATGCGAATGTTAGAATCTATCACACCCAATCATCACGTGGTGCTTCGAAACAATGAACCTTTGCAACGGTGCACAGTTAGGAGGGGACACATTTCTTGAAATTTTAGTGAGGTATCATCTTATTTATGCTACCGTCATTCTAAGCAAATAAGATGTAAACATGATAAACATCACATGCAAATCATAAAGTGACATGATATGGCCAATATCATCGTGCGCCTTTGATCTCCATCTTTGAGGCGCGACATGATCACCATCGTCACCGGCATGACACGATGATCTCCGTCATCGTGCCTTCATGAAGTTATCTCGCCAACTATTACTTCTACTACTATGGCTAATGGTTAGCAATAAAGTAAAGTAATTACATGGCGCTTATATTGACTTGCAGGTCATACAATAAATTAAGACAACTCCTATGGCTCCTCCCGGCTGTCATACTCATCGACATGCAAGTTGTGATTCCTATTACAAGAACATGATCAATCTCATACATCACATATATAATTCATCACATCCTGTTGGCCATATCACATCACGTAACATACCCTGCAAAAATAAGTTAGACGTCCTCTAATTGTTGTTGCATGTTTTATGTGGCTGCTATGGGTTTCTAGCAAGAACGTTTCTTACCTACGCAAAAGCCGCAATGGTGATATGCCAATAGCTATTTACCCTTCATAAGGACCCTCTTCATCGAATCCGATCCGACTAAAGTGGGAGAGACAGACACCCACTAGCCACCTTGTGCAAGAAGTGCATGTTAGTCGGTGGAACCTGTCTCATGTAAGCGTACATGTAAGGTCAGTCCGGGCCGCTTCATCCCAAAATGTCATCGAATCAAGATAGGACTAGTAACAGTAAGCAAATTGACCAAATCATCGCCCACAACTACTTGTGTTCTACTCGTGCATAGAATCTACACATAGACCTAGCTCAAGATGACACTGTTGGGAACACAGTAATAATTCAAAAAAAATCCCACGTGTCACCAAAATCAATTTAAGAGATGCTAGCAACGAGAGAGAGGGAGTGCATCTTCATACCCTTGAAGATCGCTAAGCTAAAGAGTTACAAGAACGCGGCTGATGGAGTCGTACTCGCAGCGATTCAAATCGTGGAAGATCCGATCAAAGCGCCGAACGGACGATGCCTCCACATTCAACACATCTATAGCCTGGGGACGTCTCCTCCTTCTTGATACAGTAAGGGGGAAGGAGAAGTTGAGGGAGAACTCCGGCAGCACGACGGCGTGGTGGTGGAGCTTGTGGTTCTCCAGCAGAGCTTTGCCAAGCTCAACGGAGGAGGAGGAGGTGTAGGAGGGGGGAGGGCTGCGCTAGGGGCTGAGGTGTGGCTGCCTTCCCACCCCCTCTATTTATAGGGTGAAGGGGATAGGGCCCCGCCCCCCCTAGATGCATCTAGAGGGGGGCGGCGGCCAAGGGGGAGAGTTGCCCCCCCCCCCCCAAGCAGGTGGGAGGCGCCCCCACCCCTAGGGTTTCCAACCCTAGGCTCCTTGGGCCCTTAGGAAGGTGCACCTAGTGGGCTGGTTCCCACCCATATTCGCCCACTTGCCCCCCGGGGTAGGTGGCCCCACCCGATGGACTCCGGACACCTTTCGGTGGTCCCAGTACAATACCGATAACCCCAAAACCTTCCGGCGACTGAAACTGGACTTCCCATATATAAATCTTCACCTCTGGACCATTCCAGAACTCCTCGTGACGTCCGTGATCGCATCCGGGACTCCAAACAACTTTCGATAAACACATACAATTTCCCATTACAACTCTAGCGTCACAAAACATTAAGTGTGTAGACCCTATGGGTACGGGAACCATGCAGACATGACCAAGACATCTCGCCAGCCAATAACCAATACGGGATCTGGATACTCATATTGGCTCCCACATGTTCCCTGATGATCTCATCGGATGAACCACGATGTCGGGGATTCATTCAATCCCATATACAATTCCCATTGTCCATCGGTATATTACTTGCCCGAGATTCGATCGTCGGTATCCCCGTACCTCGTTCAATCTCGTTACTAGCAACTCTCTTTACTCGTTCCATAATGCATGATCCCGTGACTAACTCCTTAGTCACATTGAGCTCATTATGATGATGCATTACCGAGTGGGCCCAGAGATACCTCTCCATCATACAGAGCGACAAATCCCAGTGTCGATTCGTGCCAACCCAACAGACACTTTCGGAGATACCTGTAGTGCACCTTTATGGTCACCCAGTTACGTTGTGACGTTTGATACACCCAAAGCATTCCTACGGCATCCGGGAGTTACACAATCTCATGATCTAAGGAAAGATACTTAACATTAGAAAAGGCCTAGCAAACGAACTACACGATCTTGGGCTATGCTTAAGATAGGGTCTTGTCCATCACATCATTCTCCTAATGATGTGATCTTGTTATCAATGACATGCAATGTCCATGGTCAGGAAACCATAACCATCTATTGATAAACGAGCTAGTCAACTAGAGGCTCACTAGGGACATGTTGTGGTCTATGTATTCACACATGTATTACGGTTTCCGGTTAATACACTTATAGCATGAACAATAGAAAATTATCATGAACAAGGAAATATAATAATAACCATTTTATTATTGCCTCTAGGGCATATTTCCAACAGTTTTCCGTAGGAAGTGGCTGCCATGTGTCAAGAAGCAGCCACTTAGTCACTTAGGGGCTTGACACCGCATTGATGGATGACTTGCGTCACTGTGAGGTGCAGCGGTGAAGCTTTGGCGGGGCAGCCCGCCCTTGGCGTGCCCGGCAAGCCTGTGGGGGCGGTTTGGTGGCTTATCTTCGGGGCAATCCTCGTCCTCGCCAGGCTCGCCTGCCCGGCAAGGGAGGTTTTTCCCTTAGTGGCATCTTCTCTCTCTAGCTTGACTTGGTCTTCTTGATCTGCACTTTGATTCTTCAAAGAACTGATCTTTAGTGTTTGGTCTGATCTTGGGTGCTGCAATCTTGTTCTTAGGCCTGTGCACAGTCTGAGAAACAGACCCAAGGTTTGTTGCACCGACAGGAGCCCCTAGGTATGGCCCGAACGCGCTGTCGGGCGTAGTCGGGGTAGGCCTTAACCAGTGCACATGAAGGAGCGTAGTGGTGGCTTGCCCTTTGAAATATTCTTTGCTTCTTCATTAACCTGAGCCCAGGCAAGTTTCTAGTTTCCCCACGCGTCATGTAATGCCAATTTTAGTGGGGCAGATAATGGGCCACACCTTGCGGAGTACCCGTGTCCCACGTTCATGGGGTGGTAACTAACATCCCACTATTCCTCCCACTCCAAGCGCTTCTGCCATGTATATTGCATGCATTTCACAGGGTTGGTTGCGGATGCGGAGGGTATGGGAATGGGTGCCATGGCAAAAAGTCAGGCGCCATGGATTGGAGCAGAGGGCCGGCCTTGATTCTTCGAGCCATTAATGGTGAGGGGGAGCCTAATTGGTCGAATGGGGCGGCAACCTCCACGGAAAAATTTGGCCCCTTCCCTCGCTCGCCTATAAAAGGGGACATGGGGCACGATGCTTTCCTGCACCTCCTCCTCCCTCCATTCTTGCCATACCCTTTGCTTATCATTGTGAGAGGCGGGGGGTCTGGTGTTGCTCCAGTGGCGATGAGAACTTCTGCTTGACAACGCCTCCCTCCTCCTTCTGAACATGCGGGGGCTGAGCCTGCTGTGAGAGGAGGCGGAAGGGGACATGGCCGAGGTCATCATGGTGTACGAGGCCGAGGAGGACGGGGCAGTGCCTCGATTGCGGCCACACCGGATGCTACTCCCCCGATGGAAGGTCATGTCGGAGACTAGACCTTGGAGTTCGTCATTAGGCTGTATAAGCCTCCCCACGGCCGTCTCCGCCTCCCTACCCCATTTGCAAGGGCGATGGAGTTCGAGCAGCCGCGAGCGTTGAAACTGCACATGAGGGGTTGTGGGAATGGCAACATACGGGTGGATGTAGATTTCCCCGCCCCTCATGTCATGTACTTCCGTCAAGGCTGGAAGACTTTTGGCCATGCCCACAGCTTGTCGGAAGGGCACGTCCTCCATTTTAAGTTAATGGAGGCTGGTTTCCTTTCCGTCAAGGTTTTTGGGAGCTCGGGTGCTCGCTTAGGGTGCTGCACGGAGAGCTCGACCGATGATGAAAGCTCCTCCTCGAGCGACAGCGACAAGGAGGAGAGTGATGGCGATGACGTTGGTGCCGACCGGGAGGGCGACGACTCCGGCTGAACACCAACCGAGCCGTCACCGTCAGGCGACGGCAGCACCATCTGCATATGCACCTCCTCTCCAGCAAGGTGATTTGCCGGGGAGTTGGGTGTGGTGATGGAGATGGTGCTCCCGGCTCCTCCAGTGACCTTCCAGCTAGGCCCCGATAGGCTTCCTCGCAGGCTGCAGCTTCGTTCGCCTTGCCGCGTCCCGCTAGCCCTGGTGGTGGCGGTTGATGGGCCATCTCCGCCGATTTCTTCACCATTGCCTTCATCCTTGCCCTCCCTCCCTTGCTGGGCTACCTCTCCTGGAGCCGGGACAGGGTCAGGCCGGGCTTTTGCCCAGGCGCCCCTTTTGCCCTCTCCACCTCCCGCCACAGTGCCTAGGAGGAGAGGGACAAGAAATGACACCACGGGGCACTTATCTTTTTTCAATCTTAAATTTGTAGGCACTTGCCAAATTTTAGTTCAAATTATGTTATTGCTTTGATCCATGCACTACACAAAAAACACACTTCATGATGATACGTGTTTGTCACAGTAGGTCATGTTTTTTGTCATGCATGTACATCCATGACGATTTTATGACAGAATCAAGATAGTCATACTTGTGCTGTCGTAGAAGTGTTCCATGACATTACCAAAATTATCATCACGGTAGTGTCTACTTCCATGACGATAAATCACGTGTCCTGGAAGTGCTTTCGTCAAGGGTGGCCGACATGTGGCATCCACCGTAACAGGTCGCCGTTAAGCTATCAGGTCCGGTTTTGCATCCGATAACCCGCTAACAGCCACGACCGATGGGGATTTTCCACGTGTAAATTTCTCATTGGCCGGAGGAACCACGTGTCGGCTCACCGTTGGGACAGATGTCATCCACTAATTGGACCGAAGGTGCCTATGATACGTCGACATGTGGCACGACCCAACAGAGGCCCATATAGGTTAAAAAGGCCGGCCCAATCAAAGGCCCGTAGTATTTACTCTGGTACTAGTGGGCTAGCCCAGTAACGACATGTTTAAACATGGCCCATTTACGACCCATAGCCAGATCTGGCTAGTTAATTGCTCGCCGAATATTTGTGCCCAATTACGGCCTGTTAGAGGCCCGATGTAGACATGGGCCCATTTCAACCTGGTGTGTCTTTCAGCCTGGGAATGGCCCATGCTACCCATGGTCCATATATGGTCCGACGCGACATCCAGCCCTCTAATGGTCTGTGATAAAGGTGGCAACAATTCAGCCCAACGCGACTTTCGGCCTGTTAAAGGCATGCCATATAAATCGGCCCGTTGATGCCTCTACAAAGCTTTCGTCCTGTTAAAGGCCCATGATATAAGTGGGCCAACTGAGGCCCGAGATATGTTTTGGCATGGTAATGGCCCGTCATATAACTGGGCCAAAAAAGGCCCGGTCTACATTTTAGCCTGCTGAAGGCCCGTCGACGACTAGTCAAAATTGAGGCCCAACATGCATTTTAGCCGGCTAAAGGCCGATGGTTACTTCTGGGCCGTAACAGGCCAGCATAATATTAAGCATGTTGATGGCCCAAAGCTACATGGGCCCAACTAAGCTTTGGGTCCACTAAAGGCCCGACTAAACTGTGGGCCGAATGTAAGCCCGTGTAAGTTGTGGGCCTGGCGCAAAGTGTGAAGGCCCCAATGAACTTTCAGGCCTACGAAAGTTGCAGGCCAGCCCAATTGTGGCCCACTAAAAAGTAGGCCAGTTAGAGGCGAATGTTTCGGCCCGGTCGACTACATCAGATTTTCCCCATTTATTTTCAGATTGTGAATGATGGCAGTAACTAGTAGGAATTAAGAACAAACCTACTCTATACAAGAAAGGAATTACGACATAGTAACTTAGAATAAACCTACACTATACAATAAAGGATTTATGGTATATTACATCCACTGGGCATCAAAGTTCTCCACCAGTGATCATAAAGCGCAACGACGAAGCATATTACAAAAACTATTCGCCATTGCAGCATAACAAAATAATACTGAACCAATACTATTCCAAGACAGTTCAAGAAAGGTTAGCCTTGTGCGGGAACTGCTGCAGAAGCTGCTGAGCCAGGCTGTGAGACCAGCCTAGCATGTCGGTCATAGCTTCGAGGTGTAGATATTTAGCAATGAGGTTCTCATTGGTGTTCTACGCAATCTTTCTTAGAGATAGGACTTCAAGTCGAAGTTGAGTTGCAGAATGCCTTTCTACTAGAACTTGGGACTGAAGAAGTCGAACTGATTCAGACAACGAATTCTATGACCTTGTGTGACTGCTAGTCTCAATTAACTTCAACACTACATCAAGACAAGACTTTGGGGTTGTCTTGCTTTCTTCAAGATGTTTTGCCTTCTTTGCTGTAGTATGGGTTGGGTTTGTCTCACAGCCTTCAACAGACTTGTGCATGCCATCAGGAATCTCACCCTGAAACAAGCAGAGAGATGACAAGTTTTGCACGTGTACAAACAAAGATGATAACTGTGCTGTTAATTCCATTCAATTTCAAATTATAAAATAAAGAGTAAGTTAAAAATATCAATAGCATAATTTGGCATTGTTCATAATGCAGGGAGCTTCACCACACTACTGGACTACCATGTAAACATAACAAGCATAGATGAAGGGCAAAGACAATCATTGTATCTATTTTGGTTAATGTGCATGGCATGGTGTTCAAATCATCAGCCACGCCAGTAAGATAAAACAGGAGATGACAAGGTGTAAACGTGGGCTGCTTCACCACACACTGGATTATAGATCCACAAAAACTATTGGACATATGCCCTAGAGGCAATAATAAAATGGTTATTATTGTATTTCATTGTTCATGATAATTGCCTATTATTCATGCTAGAATTGTATTGACCGGAAACCGCAATACATGTGTGAATACATAGACCACAACATGTCCCTAGTGAGCCTCTAGTTGACTAGCTCGTTGATCAACAGATGGTCATGGTTTTCTGACCATGGACATTGGATGTCGTTGATAACGGGATCACATCATTAGGAGAATGATGTGATGGACAAGACCCAATCCTAAGCATAGCACAAGATCGTGTAGTTCGTTTGCTAAAGCTTTTCTAAATGTCAAGTATCTTTTCCTTAGACCATGAGATTGTGCAACTCCCGGATACCGTAGGAATGCTTTGGGTGTACCAAACATCACAACGTAACTGGGTGGCTATAAAGGTGCACTACGGGTATCTCCAAAAGTGTCTGTTGGGTTGGCACGAATCGAGACTGGGATTTGTCACTCCATGTGACAGAGAGGTATCTCTAGGCCCACTCGGTAGGACATCATCATAATGTGCACGATGTTCTCAAGGAGTTGATCGCGAGATGATGTGTTACGGAACAAGTAAAGAGACTTGCCGGTAACGAGATTGAACAAGGTATCGGTATACCGACGATCGAATCTCGGGCAAGTACTATACCGCTAGACAAAGGGAATTGTATACGTGATTGATTGAATCCTTGACATCGTGGTTCATCCGATGAGATCATAGTGGAACATGTGGGAGCCAACATGGGTATCCAGATCCCGCTGTTGGTTATTGGCCGAAGAGGTGTCTCGGTCATGTCTGCATGATTCCCGAACCTATAAGGTCTACACACTTAAGGTTCGATGATGCTAGGGTTATAAGGGAAGTTTGTATGTGGTTACCGAATGTTGTTCGAAGTCCCGGATGAGATCCCGGACGTCACGAGGACTTCCGGAATGGTCCGGAGGTAAAGAATGATATATAGGAAGTAAGGTCTTGGCCACCGAAAGTATTTCGAGGGTCACCAGTAATGTACCGGGACCACCGGAAGGGTTCCGGGGGTCCACCAGCCCCGGAGGCTTGCATGGGCCTAGAGTGGAAAGGGACCAGCCCCAGAGTGGGCTTGTGCGCCTCCCACTAGTGCAGAACCGGGCAATAGCACCGGTTCGTAAGGCCCTTTAGTGCCGGTTCCATAACCGGCGCTAAAGTGGGCACTAAAGCCCCCCCCTTATTACCGGTTCAGCATGAACCGGTGCTAAACGGAAACCACGTGACACGAGCCAACTCCAGGGGCCTGGAGCCCTTTAGTACCGGTTGGTAAGACCAACCGGTACTATAAGGTTTGGGGTTTTTTTAGTTTTATGATTTCTTTTTCATTTAATTTTGTGTTTCCATTTTAATTCTTTTTCCTTTGCTGGTATTTTACGATACTACACATTGTACACGTTATGCATATATATATATATATATATATATATATATATATATATATATATATAAATAGAATTTCTAGTAGAACCAATCATGCATATATATATCATCAATGTCTCACAAACCATCATATTAATTAATTCACACATACACACATGTATAGCTATATACAATTTCTCCTACATATGCATGTTGCCTTCGGAGCCAGTGGCATTAGCCTAATTGGTGCCTTCGGAGCACGATGACAATTGGAAGTGGTTTTCATGGGGGCGGTAGCGGGTAATAGTATTCTCCCTTCGGATTTATGACCTGGTCGAGCAAAAATCCCGCTATTTCCTCTTGAAGTGCTTCTACGCGCTCCGTTTCTAGGAGCTTCTCCCGCACCTCTCTGAACTGTTAAGAAGGAGATCAATATGCATGTGTATTAGTTGTGTGACTAGATATCGATAATGGTGTAAAAATTGTGAATAGTGTTTTGACAAGCGTACCCATTCCTGTCTTTGAGATCTGCTCCTTTCGGACGCCATCATGCGAATGTTCTCGCAAACGCAGAATGCACACAGATCAGTCCCCTGCGCCTGCTTCAGGGCCTTTACGAGAATGGAATTTGATCAGATAATAATTAATCAAGCATGATAATTAAAGAGATGGCAGCTAGCTAGCTAGCTAGTACTACTTAATTACTTACCTTGGGTCTTCCCCATTTAAGCTTTTCTTTCCATTCGCCTTCCGTGACGCTGATGAACCTTGCCCAAGCCCTGCCCGCCGACAAAGAAAATGAATAAAGGGGTTATTAAATAGTTCATATCATGAAATGACGAACTAAATAGGCCGAGATATATAGTTAATAATGATTGAAATTACCTGTTGACTATCCCAAACAAGATGTTATAGTCAGTTTTTTCTTTGAGTAGTGAGTCCAGTATTTCAACTGTTCCGGCGTCAACTTTAATGATACACAAGACCCAGTGAAATCTGCATGCACACACGTTTGCATGTCTTAATTAAGCGGGCATATGTAAGCAAAAACATGTAGCTAGCTAGTAGGCAAAAACAGAGAATTTGTAGTACAAGACAGTGTGACTCACTGGAAGTTGTAAGGAAGTAGTATATCTTCATTGTATTTGAGGCGCTTCAAGAACTCTAGCATGCTGTCCTCTACGGCCTTTTGATGACGTGGATCTATTTTCCATGTGTATTCATTAACGGTGTTTGGGTCAATGAACCCAATGCCAAAGCGTCCACCTTTTCTCATTTCATACATCTTCATCCTGCATATAATACCACAGAAAAGAATATAGTGAGGATAATTACAGGTAATGATTGATCAAAAGGATCACTACAGCTAGCTTGAGACTTAAATTACAGAAAGAAATCACTTACAGACAATAGCAACTGACGATAGATTTGTCGAGTGCGTCTTGATTGTATAACTGAAACAGTTCAGAATACTCAACGGACACAGCTTTCTCATGGTAGTAATGCTCCTCCTTGACATTCACCATGAGGGACAATCGATCGGAAATCTTGGTAATGTTCATGTACCATTGATGCAATTCATACATTCTCGTTGGGAGGTTCTTGACCTTGTCTGGCTCGACCAAAGGTTGGCCCCGGACATATTTCCGTTTTATTTCATCCTCTCTAAGCACAGGCATGGGCTCGATCTCGAGGAGTTGTCCAACAATGATTTTGAGAACTTCAGCCTGCATTATATGCTCCTCCGTTATTACCACATTGCCCACCTCAGGAACGTAAACTGTTTGCCCACAATAATATTGGGCGCGCGTACTGTCACATGTTGTTGGCATAACAAGCGAGGGGATCGATTGCGCCGCCTGTTCTACCAGCTGGGGAATGGTTTTCCCGCATTTTTGACAGCTGCTTCTTGTTTGCTCGATCTCGAGCTCGCCTCCTTACGTAGACGTGCTCGATTTAACTTCCTGATGTGGCGCTCATAGTCTGTGTCAGCAGGCTTGGGAGCTGGTGGTTGAGCCATACGAATGAAGTGGTCAATCGTTTCCTCAAGCACTTTCTCCCTTGGCGGCGGTGGCGGTTTCTGTGCAAAATGGGCTTCCACCTCGGACTTCGATATGGCTACGATTTCCTCCTCGGACCTGTCATAAGCCCTCTGCGGAAGAGGCATGAGGCTTGGACCATATTTATATCGCTTGCCTCCGCCTGTACTTCCTGTACTACCTCGACTCGTACCGCTACGCACCATAGCTGTGGGGTGTCTCTTCTGCGATTGCTGAGGCGGCGGAGACGGCTGACGGGGCTGAGTTGGACGAGGAGGAGTGGCCGCCTGAAGCTGTGCCGGACTTGGAGGAGGAGTGGCCTGAGGTTGTGCCGGACTTGGAGGAGGAGTGGACGTCTGACGCTGTGGCGGACTTGGAGGAGGAGGAGTGGCCTGACACTTTGCCGGACTTGGAGGAGGAGTGGCCTGACACTTTGCCGGACTTGGTAGACTTGCAGGAGCGGGAGACTGCTGACTCGGTGGAGGACTTCGATGAGGAGTCGGCTGACGCGGTGTCGGTGGCCTTCGAAAGATGATGCAATCCTTTTTCCATAGGATGATACGATGGTTGGCGTCTCCGAGAAAGCGCTCGTCGTCACCTCCAGGAATGTCAAGCTCTAGCTTCGAATATGGGTCCACCACCTCATCAACCAAGACACGAGCATAGCCCGCTGGAATCGGGTTGCTGAGACCCCCTTTGCTGGGTAAGTGAGTCGATCTGCTCCTGCTGCCGCTGGAATTTGACTACCAATTCTGCTTGACTTGCTTCTAGGCCTTGAAGGCGTTCATAGTCCCGCTTCCTCTGCTCCTCCTCCATCTTCCTCTTCTTCTCCTCCGCAATCTTCTTTCTCGCACGGGTTCTGTAGTCGGTGTTCCAGTCTGAAAACCCCTCATACCACGGAATAGCGCCCTTGCCTTGTGTTCTTCCCGGGTGTTCAGGATTTCCCAGGGCACGCGTAAGCTCGTCGTTCTCTCTGTTGGGCTGGAACACCCCCGATCGTGCCTCTTCTATTGCAACAAGTATCACATCGTCGGCTCCCTTCAGACTTGCCCTCGTCGAAACATTGCCTGTCTTCGGGTCCAACTCCCCCCCATGCGCATAGAACCAAGTCCTGACCCTGGGGGCCAGCTCTTAGTAACCGGAGTGGCACCTGCATCCTCCATCTCTTTCTCAGACTTATCCCACTTAGGCATTGCCACCGCATGGCCACCTGGCCCCAGCTTATGGAACTTATCCTTTTTTTCGGCATTCTTCTTGTTTATTCTCGACTGTTCCTTAGCTAATTCCGAATCCTTGAATTTCACGAAATCGTCCCAATGAGCACGTTGGTTCTCTAGTGTTCCCTCGAATACTGGAGTCTTCCTTCCTCCCTTGAGTACTTGTCCCATTCACGATTCTAGTGGTTCTTGAATGCAACCGCCATCTTCCTAAGAGCAGCGTCCTTGACTTTCTGCACATCTGCTTCTGTGAAATGATCTGGTAGGGTGAAATGTTCCATGAGAGTATCCCAAAGCACATCTTTTTGATTCTTGTCGACAAAAGTAACATCTGGACGTGGAGCAGCGTCCTCTTTGCCTTTTTGTCTTTTGTCTTTTGCTGGCTCTCTCCATTCTTGAAGGGAGATCGGGAGTTGGTCCTTCACAAGAACTCCGCACTAACGAACGAACTTGTCCGCAATCTTCTTGGGCGCTAATGGTTCGCCATTAGGTCCGACTGCCTCGATATTGTACTTTACGCCCTCCTTCAACTTTTTGTTCGGGCCTCGTTTCGTCCTTTTGCCTGAAGATTTGCTCGATCCGGATGGCTGAAAGAACAAAGATCGATTCGTTAATATATCTTCAAGTCATTTAAAACATGTGATGATCACCAGATACCTCCTTATATAAATATATATACCTCGCCGGTCTTTGTTGTTTCAGGATCAACATGTTCTTCGTCATCGTCATAATCGTAGTTCATGACTTCATCAATTTGGTCGTCGCGATCGAATATCATATCACCCTCTCCGGTGTTGTTTAGAAATTCGGAGCCATCATAATCTTCTTCATTCTGATCATCATCTGGCCCGCGTATCATATCGAACATGGTCTGTTCTCCCTCTCTGTCGGTATTGTCTACCATAGCTTTTATTTAACTAATTCAAAAGAAATATAAAAAAATTTAGTATTCAAATTACATCGTCTCGAATAATAGATATAATCTCGAATACTTCGTCTAGAATAATAGATATAATCTCGAATACATCGTCTCGAATAATATATAATATTGAATAGTACATCACTGGCTAGCTAATTAAAGATCGAATACTATAGAAGAATCTAGGACACTCGCGGTTCCTGCGGCGCGGGCGGTGGACACCCAAAGAGAAGGAACCCTCACAGGATCATAGCTGAAGTGAGATCCCCGAAGATACTGCCAGGTATTGGAGAACCTGCCGCCCTCTAACGCAACCATGTAGCGATGGACGTGCTCGTCCTCCTCCCTGACACGGCGACGTACCACCTCCGGCGGGGCCGGGTCCCTCCGCACCGAAACTGGCCCACGCGAACGCCACCAAACGAGATCAGGGTCGACGACGGGACCCGGGGCCGGGTTCCTCATCAAGCGGCGCGCCCCTCCAGGCAGCACCTCCCAGTGCCAGCCCGGCGGAGCCCAGTCCCGGACATGGGTCGGCTGGACGTCGTCGCGGACGGGTCGACGGCGAGGATGCGGGCCGGGCATCGTCGAGAACAAATACTAGCTATATGCCCGCAAAAAGTAATATTTTTTTAATGATTGGATTTTGATAACTAAAATTTCTAACATTTCTACTATTTCAAAAATCTATATACTATTTCATACTAATTAAGCATCTAACACTAAAAACAGAAAACACAACTTCTATACATCCATTAAAAAACTGAAAAACAACATTATATAAAAAATTTCCATACTAATTAAACACTAATTATATACTAATAATAATAATCTAAATTATATACTAATTAAACATAAAAAATTCCATACTAATTAAACACTAATTAAACACTAATTTCCATATAAAATTTTTGATAACTAAAACAATAATAATCTAAATAATCTAAACTAATTAAACATACAAAATACGTATATACTAATATATACATGCATTAATTCATACATATGTGTGTGTGTGCGCGCGTGTTCCATATAAAAAAATTTGATAACTAAAACAATAATAATCTAAATAATCTAAATTATATACTAATTCATGCTTGTGTGTGTGTGTGTGTGTGTGTGTTTTGATAACTAAAACAATAATAATCTAAATAATCTAAATTATATACTAATTCATGCTTGTGTGTGTGTGTGTGCTCGGGGCCGGGAGGGGAGGCGCCCATGGTGGCCGCCGGGGGCGAGGGAGAGAGGTTAGAGGGGGAGAGCTCACAGCGAGGCGACGACGACGGCGAGGCGACGGTGGCAACGGGGACGGGGGCGGCGACGGAGACGAGGGCGACGACGGGGACGGGGGCGGCTACGGGGACGGGGCGGGCTCGGGGCGGCGACCGAGACGACGGCGGCGACGGGGACGGGGGCGGCGACGGAGACGAGGGCGGCGACGGGGACGGGGGCGGCGACGGCGACGGAGATGACGGAAACAGAGCAAGAATGGAAATTTCGTAAGTCGAGTATATATAGAAGGCACCTTTAGTACCGGTTGGAGCCACCAACCGGTACTAAAGGCCTGTTTTGGTCAGGCCAAGCGGCGGGAAGCGACCCCCTTTAGTACCGGGTGGTGGCACAAACCGGTACTAAAGGCCCCCCTTTAGTACCGGTTTGTGCCACGACCCGGTACTAAAGGGGTCGCGCTGCCACCCCAAAGTTTAGTCCCACCTCGCCGGGCGAAGGGCAGCCGCACTGGTTTATAAACCCAGCCACGGCTACCACTTCGAACTCCTCTATATAGCTAGCAGGCTTGTGGGCCTAAACTCTGCGCGCTGCCCTGTGAGTCTGCTGGGCCTTTAAGGCCTGTAATTACACACCTGTGGCCTATCAGGCCCACAGGGCAGCGCCCCAATTTTTTTATAGTTTTTTTCTTTTCTGCTTTATTTTCTTCTATTTATTTTTGCGTAGTTTTTTGTATAGTTTTTTCTTTTCTGTTATATTTATTTTCTTCTATTTATTTGTGAGTAGTTTTTCATCTAGTTTGCCAAAATTCAACATTTTCAGAGTTCATTTTGTAGTGATTTTCAATTTCACGGTCATTTTGTAAACGATTGAAAAATAGCAAATATAATTTTTTTCTTTTCTGCTTTATTTTTTCTTCTATTTATTTCTGAGTAGTTTTTTCTTTTCTGCTATATTTATTTTCTTCTATTTATTTTTGAGTAGTTTTTTATATAGTTTTTTTCTTTTCAGCTATAGTTTTTCTTTCTTTTCTGCTATTTTTTCTGTTAGTGCCCGTAGTTTTCAAATTTGAATAGTTTAAATTTTGAATTATTTGAAATTAGTGTGAATTTGTTTGCACATAAAATTTCTTCGCGTTTCAAATGCCAAAACACATAACTACCCTAACTATTACAGAGATTCCCCTCTCGGTGCGAAACACAGAAGAAAGTGATGATAGCTAGTGAAGCCGATCACATCCCAGATCTTTGGGTGTGAAACTTTTTCTTCGCGTGTGTCCCTTTGCGCCGTAACCATGGAAAATCTTCATCATTTAACGGGATGCTCGGGTCAATATTCACTGTGAATGGAGCAATTTCATCAAACTTTTCATAATCTTCTGACTTGTCTGTCTTGTCATCCACTCCCACGATGTTTCTCTTCCCAGAAAGAACTATGTGCCGCTTTGGCTCATCGTACGATGCATTCGCTTCCTTATCTTTTCTTTTTCTTGGCTTGGTAGACATGTCCTTCACATAGAAAACCTGTGCCACATCATTGGCTAGGACGAATGGTTCGTCTGCATACGCAAGATTGTTGAGATCCACTGTTGTCATTCCGTACTGCGGGTCTTCCGTTACCCCGCCTCGTGTCATATTGACCCATTTGCACCGAAACAAAGGGACCTTTAAACCACGTCGATAGTCAAGTTCCCATATGTCCTGTATATAACCATAATATGTTTCCTTTCCCGTCTTGGTTTCTGCATCAAAGCGGACACCACTGTTTTGGTTGGTGCTCTTCTTATCTTGGGCGATCGTGTAAAATGTATTACCATTTATCTCGTACCCTTTGAAAGTCATTATATTCGAAGATGGTAACTGGGACAGCAAGTACAAGTCATCTTCAATAGAGGTGTCATGCATGGTACGTGTCTGCAACCAGCTGGCGAAACTCCTGGTTTGTTCACGTGTAATCCAGTCATCAGACCGCTCCGGGTGTTTGGAGCGTAGCAAATTCTTGTGTTCATCCATATACGGAGCCACCAAGGCGGAATTCTGTAGAACTGTGTAGTGTGCTTCAGTGAGAGAATGTCCATCCATACATATTATTTGTTCCCCTCCTAGCGTGCCTTTTCCATCCAGTCTGCCCTTATGCCGCGATTCAGGAACACCAATCGGCTTAAGGTCAGGAATAAAGTCAATACAAAACTCAATGACCTCCTCATTTTGATGGCCCTTGGAGATGCTTCCTTCTGGCCTAGCACGGTTATGAACATATTTCTTTAAGACTCCCATGAACCTCTCAAAGGGGAACATATTGTGTAGAAATACAGGACCCAAAACGTTAATCTCTTCGCATAGGTGAACTAGGACGTGCGTCATGATGTTGAAGAAGGATGGTGGGAACACCAACTCGAAACTGACAAGACATTGCACCAAATCATTCTGTAACCTTGGTATGATTTCTGGATCGATTACCTTCTGAGAGATTGCATTGAGAAATGCACATAGCTTCACAATGGCTAATCGAACGTTTTCCGGTAGAAGCCCCCTCAATGCAACCGGAAGCAGTTGCGTCATAATCACGTGGCAGTCATGAGACTTTAGGTTCTGGAACTTTTTCTCTGCCATGTTTATTATTCCCTTTATATTCGACGAGAAGCCAGACGGTACCTTAATACTGAGCAGGCATTCAAAGAAGATTTCCTTCTCTTCTTTGGTAAGAGCGTAGCTTGCATGACCCTGATGTATGCCGTCTTCTCCGTGCATACGTTGCTGGTCCTCCCGTGCCTCAGGTGTATCTTTTGTCTTCCCATACACGCCCAAGAAGCCAAGCAGGGTCACGCAAAGATTCTTCGTCACGTGCATCACGTCGATTGCGGAGCGGACCTCTAGGTCTTTCCAATATGGCAGGTCCCAAAATATAGATTTCTTCTTCCACATGGGTGCGCGTCCGTCAGCGTCCTTTGGAACAGGTTGTCCGCCAGGACCCTTTCCAAATATCACCTTCAAATCCTTGACCATATCATGTACATCAGCACCAGTACGGTGGCGAGGCTTCGTCCGGTGATCCGCCTCACCTTTGAAATGCTTGCCTTTCTTTCTTACGGGATGCCTGCTCGGAAAAAATCGACGATGTCCCAGGTACACATTCTTCTTACAACTATTCAAATATATACTGTCGGTATCATCCAAACAGTGCGTGCATCCGCGGTATCCCTTGTTTGTCTGTCCTGAAAGGTTACTGAGAGCAGGCCAATCATTGATGGTCACGAACAGCAACGCCTTTAGGTCAAATTCTTCCCCCATGTGCTCATCCCACGCACGTACACCTGTTCCATTCCACAGTTGTAAGAGTTCTTCAACTAATGGCCTTAGGTACACATCAATGTCGTTGCCGGGTTGCTTAGGGCCTTGGATGAGCACTGGCATCATAATGAACTTCCGCTTCATGCACAACCAAGGAGGAAGGTTATACAAACATAGAGTCACAGGCCAGGTGCTATGGTTGCTGCTCTGCTCCCCAAAAGGATTAATGCCATCTGCGCTTAGACCAAACCATACGCTCCTTGCGTCATCTGCAAACTCCTTCCCGTACTTTCTTTCGATTTTTCTCCACTGCGACCCGTCAGCTGGTACTCTCAACTTTCCGTCTTTCTTACGGTCTTCTCTGTGCCATCGCATCGCCTTGGCATGCTCTTTGTTTTGGAACAAACGTTTCAACCGTGGTATTATAGGAGAATACCACATCACCTTGGCAGGAATCTTCTTCCTGGGGCGCTCGCCCTCGACATCACCATGCTCATCGCGGCTGATCTTATAGCGCAATGCACCACATACCGGGCAAGCGTTCAAATCCTCGTACTCACCGCGGTAGAGGATGCAATCATTAGGGCATGCATGTATCTTCTGCACCTCTAACCCTAGAGGGCAGACAGCCTTCTTTGCTTCGTACGTACTCTCGGGCAATTCGTTGTCCTTTGGAAGCATATCCTTTATCATTACCAGCAACTTTCCAAATCCCTTGTCAGATACACCATTCTCTGCCTTCCATTGCAGCAATTCCAGTGTGGTGCCCAGCTTTTTCTTGTCACCTACGCAATTCGGGTACAACAATTTTTTGTGATCCTCTAACATGCGCTGCAACTTCTTCTTCTCCAAATCACTTGCGCAGTTTCTCTTTGCATCGGCAATGGCCCGACCTAGATCATCAACGGGCTCATCTGATGCCTCTTCTTCAGCTTCTTCCCGCATTGCCGGCTCAGCTTCTTCCCGCATTACCGGCTCAGCTTCTTCCCCCATTGTTGTATCATCGTATTCAGGGAACCCATGGCCAGGATAGCTGTCGTCGTCCTCTTCTTCTTCATTGTCTTCCATCATAACCCCTCTTTCTCCGTGCTTGGTCCAAACATTATAGTGGGGCATGAAACCGGACTCAAACAGGTGGACGTGAATGGTTCTTGACGTAGAGTAATTGCGACCATTCTTACAGCCAGCACATGGACAAGGCATAAAACCATCCGCCCGCTTGTTTGCCTCAGCCGCAAGCAGAAAAGTATGCACGCCCTCAACGAACTGGGGAGAGCATCGGTCATCGTACATCCATTGCCGGCTCATCTTCATTACACAACACCGAATAGACCAAATTAATACAAGTTCATACATAAAGTTCATACAACACTTAAATGCAACAAACAAATAACTCTCTAGCTAAAGCATTTAAATGCAACAACAAATGCGATCAAGATCGCAACTAAGGTAACAATTGATCCAACAGCATAATGATACCAAGCCTCACTATCGATGGCATATTTTCTAATCTTTCTAATCTTCAAGCGCATTTTCTCCATCTTGATCTTGTGATCATCGACGACATCGGCAACATGCAACTCCAATTCCATCTTCTCCCCCTCAATTCTTTTCAATTTTTCTTTCAAGTACTCGTTTTCTCTTTCAACTAAATTTAACCTCTCGACAATAGGGTCGGTTGGAATTTCCGGTTCACATACCTCCTAGATAAAAATATCTATGTCAACTTGATGGGCATAATTTGTCATAAACACGAAATGCAACAAATAGTTTTAAAAGAGAATATACCACATCCGAATCATAACAAGGACGAGGGCCGACGGGGACGGATATCAAAACCATGGCACTATGTATAACAAACAACGTACGGGTAAGATAATTATTATACGAGTAACTATATATCCAAATCACACAAACATCAATTTTTTATATAAAATTTCATGAACAAGAGGCTCACCACAAGGTGGTGCCGGCGACGGGACGGTGCGGGCGATCGACGGTGGTTACGACGGAGATTTAGAAGGCACTAAGTAAACCACACCTACATATGCAAACAAAGTGTTATTTTAACCTCAAATTGCATATAAATCAAATACTAGCACATATATATATTTCCTCCCAAATTACTAAACTCACAAATTAATAACTATATAAAGCATTGCAAGAGCTAATCTAGCAATGAGAGATGAAAGGACAAAGTTGCTAACCTTTGTGATCATTTGAATGGATGGGGGCCTTCAAATCTTGACCAATTTTGGGCAAAATGTGTGATGAGCTCGAGAGGAAGAGGGGAAGAACAGAGAGGAGAGGGGAAAGGGGAAGAACAAAGCGAGCTCGGGTGGACGAAGGGTTTATGTAGGACGACCTTTAGTACCGGTTCGTGCCAAGAACCGGTACTAAAGGTGCTGGAGGGGGCCCAGACTGACAACATCCTGCCACCACTCTCATTAGTACCGGTTCATGGCACGAACCGGTGCTAAAGGTTAGCCATGAACCGGTACTAATGAGAGCGGCCCGGCTAGCCATTGGAACCGGCACTAATGTATACATTTGTGCCGGCTCAAATACAAACCGGCACTAATGTGCTTCACGTTTGATCCTTTTTCTACTAGTGTCCCACCAAGGCCCAAGGCGCAGCTAGGAGGGGAGAGGGGAAACCCTAAGCGCAGATGGGCCTAAAGGCCCACCCTAGGGCGCGCCCCCTCTCTCCCCCTCTTGGACACCCCTCCAAGTCCCATCCAGGGCTGCCGCACCCCTAGGGTGGGAACCCTAGATGGGGGCGCATCCACCTCCCCTCCTCCTATAAATAGTGGGGGTTTTGGGGCTACCAGACACATGAGTTTTCACCTCTCCTGGCGCAGCCCTACCCCTCTCCATCCTCGTCTCTCGCAGTGCTTGGCGAAGCCCTGCTGGAGTGCCACGCTCCTCCATCACCACCACGCCGTTGTGCTGTTGCTGGACGGAGTCTTCCCCAATCTCTCCCTCTCTCCTTGCTGGATCAAGGCACGGGAGACATCACCAGGCTGCACGTGTGTTGAACACGGAGGTGCCGTCCGTTCGACACTAGGATCTTCGATGATTTGGATCACGACGAGTACGACTCCCTCAACCCCGTTCTCTTGAACGCTTCCGCTTAGCGATCTACAAGGGTATGTAGATGCACTCCCCTTCCCCTTGTTGCTACATTACTCCATAGGTTGATCTTGGTGATGCGTAGAAAATTTTGAGTTTCTGCTACGTTCCCCACAAAAACAAGCTTGCATATAGGGATTATTGAGTAATGTGCATGGTATGAATAAGGAATTTGGTTTTACAAGTAAAACTTGGAACTTACAGTTGTTGCGAACATGCATTTTGATAGAAACAGCAAACTAAACAACAGTTAAGGATAGGGAGTATGAGAAAATTAAACAACAGTTGAGGATAAAGGCTTTAGAAGGACTGACTTACATTAACAATTAACACCGGCTTTATAATGCCCTTCTCCATGTCAAGGGAAGGATAACTCAAGAATTTCTGCACAAAATCTTCTTCATAAGCATTGCCTGTACTCTACATTTTGTAGAGAGTAATTATAGATATGATAATACTAGAAGGGATAGAGGCTAATGAAGATAAGATGCAGATTGATGCTACATAATCAACTACCAATCCCTGGAAGTACACGCATTACAGGACAAAATATACTGACAAGAGCAATGGGCTACACTTCTGCACTGGCATTGTCTGTGTATTCAACTTTTCGGTAAGATTAGATATAAATATGATATTTTTGGTAAATGGTGGGCGAGGGAGATAAGATGCAGAATGCTACATAATGAACCAATCCCTCTTCCCATAATATAAGTGTTGTGAACACTGGTGTACTGTATAAAACATTCTTATATTATGGGGCGGAGGGAGTAGCTGTTAATGTAAGTATAATGATAGACGACGTTCAGTCCTTACAAGAGGACTGCAGAGCTAAACCTCTTAAAAAGCATTGGGTTGATCCTAAATTTATGTAAGAGTCCATACAGATCTAATAATGTCCACCAAATGGACGATAATGAGGCTAACATGTGTAGTGCTGCTACATAATCAACCAGCTATGAAAGTAAGTATGGTCATACACGGCAAGAGGTAGTCATTAGAGCAATGCAGTGTGCAGTATAGTTGCGAGTTCTGTGATCCCTTAAGAATGATTGTTCTTCTGCAAACAGTTTTTGTACAAGTGAGACGTTAAGGCACATGCAGAAATGTAGTTCAAATTGTGTTATGATATCATAGACAGTACCTTATGCTGCAGACAAGAGCAATGTGTAACAAGATTATTCCAGTCACTATCTGATAAATGTAGCACCAGAGACTTTACAGAAATTTTGTTTAGAGGCTTGCCATCGAAGTGCACTTGCCTCAGGTAGGACGATACTTCATCAATGAGTGCTTGAAAAGTGCAACCAACCTTTGCTCATTTTGACAATCCAGTTTGGTCCTTGCCTATTTAAAAGAATGAAATCTTGTGTCTTCTGTCAGCAGAAACATATGCAGTAATTACCATGAATAACATTAGTACATTACTTATGCATAAGTTGCGGGGGAAGATTGGAAATTGTTCTTTGTTTGTGGTATAATCTTTCCATGCACGAAAGATGTGCACAAAGTTCCTGACAACAATATAAGGTTCGTCCTGTAAACTGGGAAGATTTGGAACAGGAGCCCTATTTGCTGCAATTGGGGCTCTCTCTCATTCAAAAAGGATTTGGCAACTAGATTTGGTGTACTCTTTGCTGGAATGGGTTTTTTGCATTGTAGAGGTGGTGCTATGTCAACTGGCATCATCATACTGTTTGCGGCAGTTGGGGTCAACTGAATTGGGGCATCAGAGATGGCCAGCGTAGTAGGGCTAGAGTCTGCTAGAGTTGTGGCTGTGTTTTCTGGGTCTGGTGATATTGCAACTACACTTAATGGGCTATTTGATTTATCAGGTGTCACTACCTTTTCGAAATACATTGTTCATGCTCCTCCGCGATCAGCAATCACCCTCTTCCTTTTGACGTCTGACACAAGAACAATATTTGAATGGATAAATATGGTATGATGACAAATGGAATATGTACTAAAAATGAATAGGCAGGGCGTATTCACATACACAAAGTGTTAACTAAGCTAATGGCAGTGCAACAAAGTAGAAGCAATGCAAAGCATCAGTTGCAAGATATGTGTGACCAATATAACCTTGGAAAGTTAGAGCAAGCACCTTGATGTGTGAATAAGATAGGGCATCTGCCTCTGACTCCTCCACTAGGGAGCTACATTGACTTGGTCTCCCTCTAGCTTAGAATCATTGTTAGAATCATATTCTGAGCATGAATCTGTAGGTGGAGAGCGTTTTCATTGCATTGCATCCAGACTTGACTTCAGTCCCTTAATGCCAAGTTTGACAGCCATGGCATTGTTCTGCTTTATGCATTTCATGCGCGCAAGCTCATAATCATTATGATGCTGTTCAGTATCTGAGATTCATGGAAACATAAAAGTAGTCAGGTTATCTATGGAATGCATTACGGATTCAACTCGAAGAGTGTCTACCTATAAACCCCTTCATATGCAAAGTTCACCCGCAACCGTGCTGACCAGACCACACATAGAAATACAAACCTCTTATGTCTCTATAACAGGCAAGCACACATTTCAAAACTGAAGTAGGAACATTAGAATCATATCAAATTTGTATTTGAACAAATAACCTAAGGAATTATGATTGGCATAATGTTTAGCTTCAAGGGTGGAGTGCTAGTAGTGCGACAGAAAGCAAGTAGGCAGATTGTATTCCATGTTAAAGATCATAGTGTATGTAAAAGCTGGAAATGGCACTTTCTTTCTATACAATGCAGTGTTCGTTGCCCACACATGATGGAAGAGATCACACAGAGAAATACTATTCACTAATGTGTGTGGTTCCAGTATTTTGTGATAGGGTGATCCACCCTAAAAGAATATTGACAACAAATATGACAAGGCAAGCATAGATGTAGTGAATCAATCATTACTTGTGAGCTTACTAGGACATGTATGCAGAATTGCAACTGCTGTAAGAGACCGTCCAAAATCTAAATCAAGAAGTTGGTCTAGTACTTATTGTTTGCAACTAATCGACGTGAATAATTGGATATCATATTGAATGAGTAATAAAGACAAGTAAAATTGTAAGTGAACCTAGCCTGCAGTAGTAATCTGGGTCAATGTCATTATGACCAACAATCCAAAATTACTAGTGTTTGTTCCTAGGGCTGGAATTTTGAAACCCTGTGAACTTTACAGGTACTAAAGATTACTGAAATACATCTAAACCATTAACTATAGGTAGCACTCAGTACACAACAAACCCTAATGGCAGTCCTGCCTAATGAGTAATGAATCAATTAGAAAATGGGTGATGAGGAGTGGCTGCTGAGTGTTGAGGATGTATCTCAGGATAAATAGGGTTGGCTTAGTGCCTGCTGCACACCTGAGCCCTGAACGGACTAGGAAGGTAGGCATGGTGGCGTGCCCGGGCAGCGGTGACGTTGTTGGGCGAGTGGCTCCTGACCTCCTATTAGTCCCGCGTCTCCTCCTAGAGTCATGTCGTCCGGGGACGGCAAGTCACCGGTGAGGCAGGCGGCTGGGGGCGAGTAGAGATCGGAAGCACGGCAGAACAGAGGGGAATCGGGGCCTGGGCCGACCCAAAATCCCAGGGTGGGTCGCGGCCCACCGCGGGCACCCTGTAGATACACCCGAGCGACGTACATGCATTTTCGAAACTAAATTAGGAACATTTAGCTGACCAATTAAACGACTATGTTTTAATAATATCAGATTATTATTTTAACAACTAAGCTTGTTTAGCTTGATGGGTGGAGCAGTGCTATTATGACACGAAGCACGTATGCTGATCATAAAAGGGGGAAACCCTAAGCTTTTTTTTAGCAAAAGAGGGTTTCCCCTCCAATTTCTAGTAAAGAAACCACCACGGAACCAACATGATCAATTAAACCCTAAGCATGATCAATCAAACCCTATTATGACTGTGCCATGGCAGATTTAAAGCTCTAAACTGCAAAAATGCTATTTCGAACTAAGAACTAAATTCTAAGAGCTGAAGAGAAAGTACGGTAACCAAGTTACAATCAATTTTCTGGTTGAGATCAAAAAGTTGAGCAGCTATGAAGTACCACCTCTCTTGCGGCGCCGTGTAGGCATCGGGGGTGCGATGGCTGTCGGTGGTGTTGAAGCAGATCTGCGATGGTAGACGGGTGCATCGGGGGATAAGTCCCATTGCGGTAGACGAGAAGGTCATGTGAGCGGCCCCGGCAAAGAGGACGACGGCGCCGATGAAGCGAGAGGACGCGATGCAAGGCTCCTAGTCCATCGCCGTGGATGAGAAATGAATATCTCTAGCAGTGGACGATGCGGTCTTGGTAGGAGCTCTGGCATGGTGAAGGACGGTGGTGATGGATGGGGTGGTGGACGGAGGAGGCTGCTGTGGGGATGGTGTTCTAGCGCGGACGATGTACGAATGGGAAAATGGAGGGGGAGGTACGGGTAAGCATGTTTTTGGGACGCGTCTGTCTGAAATATGGGCGCCTCCAAGCCCGGAGCTGCCATCGAGGCCGCCGCAGAGCGGGCCCTCTCATCGCGCTAAAGCCATTCAGGCCTCACCACCCAGGCCTCGCGCTCACGAGCCATCTGCTCGCGCCGCCTGGCCCACCTCGAGCTGGGACCAAAGCGCCGCCTCAAGCTCCAGATCCACGGCCCCATCCACTGAGCCCTCACGCCGCCTCTTCTAGCCAGATAAGGCCTCGTTCGAAGAACCACGTGACCTATCCATGGACAACATGAACGCAAAGGAGTAGGAGAGGGGAGGGGGAGAGAGAGAGATCTACGAAAATGGCGGATGGGGAAGCGACGGTAACGAACATCAGAGGAGGAAGTGGAAAACCTTAGGAAGGGGGAATAGAACCCTTGCAGACCCATAAGTAGCCAAAACGAGCAAGGACGGGGGCACCCAAGCAAGCCGGGCCAGACTGGGGGGGCTGGGGTTGGGCCAACCACGGTCCAAGGCCCAGACCAGGTAACGAGGGAAAGGCAGTAGCACAGGAGAGGGGGCGGCCCAATAGGCCCAGGAGGGACGGGGAGGCCCGTACCATAGGCCCACAAGTCGTCTGATCAGCCACCCGATCTAGGGTTGGCAATGATGCCTCCGCTGCCATGACCGTGAACGCAGTGCCGCCGCAGACCCCACCACTGACGACACAGTTGAAGGGGAACATGACATGCCCACCAAAGGGCCACCCAAACCAGGCCTCACACCCAACACCCCACGGTCCGGCATAGGTGCAAGCACCGCCCGCGATGATCTATGATGACAACCCACCTGGACGCCCGCCCGGGGCGAACTTCCAAATCCGCGCCGGCGCAGCTACCACCACCCTCGCCACGGCACCACGGGGAGACTGAGGGAGTAGAGCACATGCTCAGGCTCAGAGTCAGCACTGTCATCGCCGACGGCCAACGCCCAGAACTTGTTGCGGAGCCGCGAGCCAGGAGGGGGGCGAGGAGAAGGGTGACACGATGGAACGAGCAAGGCCCAGGGGGAGAAGCCAGGCGAGGGGCGGATCGTCGCCGGGGAATGAGGGGAGGACCGAGCCGGTACCACAGTCAAGAGGGGGGAGCCAGGGGGAGGAGGGGAAGAGGAGCCATCTCTATTTGCACGTTTTGGCGACGGCAATCGATGTGCCATACTTATGGCACATCTAGATGTGCTTTATCATAACTGATGAAATAAATGTTGGAGCAAAGAAATACGAAATCCAATTTGGGCTTATTTACTATTGTACGTACTTGGCAGAAACATGTGCGAAGGGGAAAAATCCAGACCCATGTACTGTAACTACCACACCTGACCACACGGTTCAGAGAGACCGCTTCACACAAAGAGTTCGTGTTCATTCTCCTCATGTTATGGGTTATCTGCTCGGCGATGAGAAAGATAATCCATGAGAAGATTTGTCAGAGCCCAGTTACCATCTTCGGTTTTGTTAAACCGTGACAAGTTGAACTGGAAATTGCAAAACCTGTGGAGGTAACTCACAACACACCGCCTAGTAATTTCAACCTCAATGTTGATGGCGGTCTTGTGAAGAAATTGGTGAAAGGAGCCTCAACGGTTATTTGCAGAAGTTCAGAAGGGTCGTCAATCCGTCATGAGGGGGCTTCAGTCTGTATACATGACAACTTGGTAGTTCCTGCTATACTAGAAGCACTTGGTTGCTGTGAAGATTTAGCCCTTGCAAATGATCTTAATCTCGAGAAACTATATATTTCATTTGATGCAGCGGTGGTCATCAAGAACATCAATAAGGAAAGTTTGTGTGTGTACGGCTCTGTCCTCAAATATATTTGAGGAACGAAGGAGAGATTTTGCTGGTGTAAATTTTCATTTTGAGAGTCGTTTGTCTTATTCTGTGGCTCAAAATATTGTTAGTAGCTATCTTTATTTCAATAGTTGACATAGGGTGACCTTTCTTTACTATTTTCTAATTCATTGTTTATGCGGGTGGCATTTGTGCTCGAGATTAGAGTAACACTTTCGATGCCTTGGCTGCTTCATCAAAACTGAACAAACTCCTCCAGTGCGTGCAATGTACACTACATACACGACCTTACTGTCTTAGCTCTCTATGTACGTTTGTATAGTCTTTTTAAAAAAGGAGGATGTACCCCGGCCTCTGCATCTGGACGACGCATGCAGCCATTGTATTAATTATTCGCAAAGACCATACAAGATGATACATCAATAAGCCTGAAGCCAGCATCTTAGCAATGTTGTTGCTACTCCTATTCCCTTGATGAAGGTGTGCCAAATGTCCGGACCTAATACCAAACAGACATCACACCAAATACTAACATCTAAAGCCGGATGCCCCATTCAGGACACTACCTGTATTGGGTCAACACCGGTCTGGCACACTCCCAGTGAGCACCGCATGCTGCGATGGCTGTCACCTCCATCTTCCATCAATCCATCCTCACAGCAGAACTGATGCACCGACCTTGCCAGGCCTCTCTATCATCGACACCACCATGATGCCAGATAGTTTCCTCCTCCTGCGCGAGTCCATCTCTGCACATTGTACGCCGAAAATCCACTACGCCATGCCACCGAGATCCGCCGCCATCAATGTGTAAGCTGAAGCACCGCTCCACTAAAGAAGCCTTCCACTGGTCCCTCGGCCCGTGTACCCCTCCAAGAATGACGCCCCCAAGAGGGAAACAACACCAGAGTGCCGCCGACATCTGACCTCCTGATCTAGCGTTTCCCTCGGAGGTAGCAGAGAGTGTCCTTGAACTTCTCCACGATGATGCCTTTAAGAAGGGAACGACGCAGACAGCACCGCCACCGCCAGCCTTGGAAGCAAGCTGAGAGCGGGTTTTCACCCAGATCTGTTCGAAGAGCCTCCCTCAAGCATGTCGTGCATGGTCCACCTCCATCTGTGTCGGGGCCTGGACAAAAGGATCCATGCCGCCGTTGCCTGACCGGCCATGGCACCACCACGATACCTATAGCTGGTGTCACCACCAGCCTACGTGCTGAGCTGCAACATCGTGCCATACCAAACCGACGAATGGCACACTGGCCGAGCCCGAATCTCGCCCCCACCACCTGCGCCAGCCACGAGCTCGGAGGACCTAGATCGGGCCCGCACGGGCGGCCAAGACCGCGACCGCACGCTCGCGACGGAGCTCCCATCGTGGCGACACCGCACCGCGCGCCAGTGACCACCACGATCGAGGACGCAACCGTAAATACGAGCTCCGGACAATCACCAACCACCTGAGATCTCCCCATCAAAAGAGCAGCCGACAAGGAGCACGAGCCCCACCGCCGCCGGCTCCGCACAGGCTTTGCCTGCCGGAGGCCATCAGCGACGGTGAGGGGGTGGATGGAATGGGAGGGGCGAGGAGAGGCTGGGTGGGTTCGCCGCCCGTGTCGCCCCGGGAAGGGAGCGGCGCGAGGAGAGGCTGGTACGTTTGTATAGCTAGCATGCCAACTAATCATATAAGAAACTCTCGAATGGATCACCAGTTCAGCTTTGGATCCCTCCCCTCGAAGTTGGATGTAAAAGTTGGGGATTGTTTTGATCCCTGGATTGTATAGGGGAGGGGGAACTCTACCCAACTTTGTATCGACGTGGGACTAACCGCAGTTCTTGGTCAAATACTCTCTCGTTCTGTTCCTTCCAGACGAAGAAGCAGTCGACGCCCTTTTTTTTATGAAGTACAAAAAATCCTAAAATAAATCCAGGAATAAATGCAAGCACCAAGACCTGAACCCTGGTGGGCTGGGGATACCATAGTTCCTCTAACCATCCAACCACATGTTGGTTCACAGTCGACGCCCTTCTGCATTGCTTGGCACCCTCTTCCGTGTCAGTATGCTGAAGTAGATGAATATTGTACTAGTAGTAGTATACTGCTCTGGCACTACCAGATAAATGTGTCGTCCTTGTTCAGGTGCAAGAAGACATTCTCAACCAAGTCCCACACCCGCAAGTAATCTAGCAGTACTTGGACAGTCAACGCACCGCGTAGCGTGACGCACGCCGATCGCGTTCGGCACCGCTTGGAGCAAGCACGGAGCGGTGGAAAAGCCTACGAAAGTGTTGTACACATGATGTTGATGGACGATTTGTGCATGACTTGCTTAGAAGCCACACAGATTAAAGAGGTAAGGGATCATATGGTCTGGATGACATGTCGTGTCGGAATCATGCACAAATCTATCATGTGCACAACATTACTCAAAAGCCTAAGGACATGTACCATAGTTGATAAGATAGTCTTATCTTGAATCTTATATGTAATTTAGATGACAAAAAATGTGTCTATAATGAGTCATCTTTTAGCCTTATCTTCAATAACTAGCTATTCCTAAAAACTTGGTGAGACATATTGTGCTAAGAGATCATTTCTTAAAAAAGAGAAGACAAGTCTTTTCTTATGATTTCTCTCTCCTCTGCCTCATCATTTATTCTACACGGCACTACTAAGGCGAGATTGCAATGTGTAGTTCAGGACTTGGAGATCAAGAAGAACACTAAAGCTAAACAGAAATCCGTGTCATCTGGCTTCGAGATGGGAATAGGAGTACACGGTACTTTATGGCCATGGTGTCCACTAGAGGAAAGCTAATCAAGTGAAGATGCTGAGAAATGACGATGGGACGGAAGTGAAGAAAGGAGAAGAACTTAATAACTATGTATGTTCTTTTTTTCAGGACATTTTTTGCCTCTGCGGGGGGCACCAGCATGGATGGGCTTATTAACAAGGTTCTGATACGTCTCCAATGTATTCATATTTATGAAGTATTCATACTGTTATATTATATGTTTTGGATGTTTAATGGGCTTTATTATACATTTTTATATTATTTTTCGGACTAACCTATTAATCGGAGGCCCAGTCCAAGTTGTTGTTTTTGCCCATTTTCAGTGTTTCAGAGAAAAGGAATATCAAACGGAATCCAAACGGAATGAAACCTTCGGGAGAGTTATTTTTGGAACAGAAGCAATCCAGGAGACTTGGAGTATACGTCAGGGAAGCTTCGAGGTGGCCACGAGGGTCAGGGGCACGCCCTACCTCCCTAGGTGCGCCCCCACCCTCGTGGGCCCCTCGTGGCTCCCCTGACCGACTTCTTTCGCATATATATGTCCATATTACCTCAAAACACCGAGGAGCACAATAGATCGGGAGTTCCGCTGCCGCAAGCCTCTGTAGCCACCAAAAACCAATCGGAACCCTGTTCTGGCACCCTACCGGAGGGGGGACCCCTCACCGGTGGCCATCTTCATCATCTCGGTGCTCTCCATGACGAGGAGGGAGTAGTTCACCCTCGGGGCTGAGGGTATGTACCCGTAGCTATGTGTTTGATCTCTCTCTCTCTCTCTCTCTCTCTCGTGTTCTTGATTTGGCACGATCTTGATGTACTGCGAGCTTTGCTATTATAGTTGGATCTTATGATGTTTCTCCCCCTCTACTTTCTTGTAATGGATTGAATTTTCCCTTTCAAGTTATCTTATCGGATTGAGTCTTTAAGGATTTGAGAACATTTGATGTATGTCTTGTCGTGCTTATTTGTGGTGACAATGGGATATTCACGTGATCTACTTGATGTATGTTTTGGTGATCAACTTGCGGGTTCAATGAACTTATGCATAGGGGTTGGCACACGTTTTCGTCTTGACTCTCTGGTAGAAACTTTGGGGCACTCTTTGAAGCACTTTGTGTTGGTTGAATAGATGAATCTGAGATTGTGTGATGCATATCGTATAATCATGCCCACGGATACTTGAGGTGACAATGGAGTATCTAGGTGACATTAGGGTTTTGGTTGATTTGTGTCTTAAGGTGTTATTCTAGTACGAACTCTATGATAGATCGAACGGAAAGAATAGCTTCGTGTTATTTTACTACGGACTCTTGAATAGATAGATAAAAAAGGATAACTTTGAGGTAGTTTCATACCCTACCATAATCTCTTCGTTTGTTCTCCACTATTAGTGGCTTTGGAGTGACTCTTTGTTGCCTGTTGAGGGATAGTTATATGATCCAATTTTGTTATTATTGTTGATAGAACTTGCACTGGTGAAAGTATGAACCCTAGGCCTTGTTTCCTAGCGTTGCAATACTATTTACGCTCACTTTTAACGCTTGCTACCTTGCTGTTTTTATATTTTCAGATTACAAATACTCATATCTACCATCCATATTGCACTTGTATCAACATCTCTTCACCGAACTAGTGCACCTATACAATTTACCATTGTATTGGGTGTGTTGGGGACACAAGAGACTCTTTGTTATTTGCTTGCAGGGTTGTTTGAGAGATACCATCTTCATCCTACGCCTCCCACGGATTGATAATCCTTAGGTCATCCACTTGAGGGAAATTTGCTAAAGTCCTACAAACCTCTGCACTTGGAGGCCCAACAACGCCTACAAGAAGAAGGTTGCGTAGTAGACATCAAGCTCTTTTCTGGCGCCATTGCCGGGGAGGTGAGTGCTTGAAGGTATATCTTTAGATCTTGCAATCAAGTCTTTTAATTTCTTGTTTTATCACTAGTTTAGTTTATAAAAGAAAACTACAAAAAATGGAATTGAGTTTATCTCATACGCTTCATCTTTTTAATATCTTTCGTGAGAATGATGGTAAGGAAAATTGTGATCAAGTGCTAGAAGAAGAAATCTATAAAATGTTTGGCACTAAATATTTGAATAAGGAGCATGATTGCAATGTTATTAGTATGAATTCTTTGAATACCCATGATGCGAATGATATGCAAGGCCACAAGCTTGGGGATGCTATGTTTGATGAAGATGATATGTTTAGTCCCCCAAGTTTTGATGAGAATATTTATTGTGATGAAAGCATGCCTCCTATTTATGATGATATATTGATGAAAGTGGATTTAGAGAGGTCATGACTTTATCTAGTGATGAATCCACTATTTCTGAAGAGGTTCCAATTGATTATGAGAATAAAGTTGCTGTCTATGATGATTATTGTGATGACACGTATGCTATAAAGAATAAAAATAACCATGAAACTTGTCATCATGATTTTAGTTTTCAATTGGATTATGCCTCACATGATAGTTATTTTGTTGAGTTTGCTCCCACTATTATTCAGGAGAAGAAATTTGCTTATGTGGGGAGTAATAAAAATTCTATGCTTGTGGATCATGAAAATAATTATTTATGTGCTTGTTATATTGTTGAATTCATTCATGATGCTACTAAAAATTATTATGAGGGAGGAACATATGCTTGTAGGAATTGCAATAATGTCAAGTTTCCTCTCTATGTGCTTAAAATTTTGCCTTCCTATGCTAATTGATTATTGTTCTCATAAGTTGTTTGCTCACAAAATCCCTATTCATAGGAAGTGGGTTAGACTTAAATGTTCTAGTCATATTCTTCATGATGCTCTCTTTATGTTTCAATTCTTATCCTTTTATGTGAGCATCATTGAAATCATCATGCCTAGCTAGGGGCGTTAAACGATAGCGCTTGTTAGGAGGCAACCCAATTTTATTTTTGTTCTTTACTTTTTGCTCCTGTTTAGTAATAAATAATTCTTCTAGCCTCTGGTTATATGTGGTTTTATGTTTTAATTAGTGTTTGTGCCAAGTAGAACCTTTGGGAAGACTTGGGTGAAGTCTTTATGATCTTGCTGTAAAAAACAGAAACTTTAGTGCTCACGAGTTAGCTGCCATTGTTTACTGGAGAGTGATTTTAGGTTGATTCTTTTTGAAGATGATTAATAGACAAATTCCTCAGGTCCATCAATTTATTTTAGAATTTTTGGAGTTCCATAAGTATTCGAATGATACAGATTACTACAGACTTTCTATGTGTTGTTTGCTTATTTTGATGAATCCATGAGTAGTATCGGAGGGTATGGACCATATAGAAGTTGTAATACAGTAGATATTACACCAATATGAATTTATAATGAGTTCATAACAGTACCTAAGTGGTGATTTATTCTCTTATACTAAAGGAGCTTACGAGTTTTGTGTTGTGAAGTTTTCAAGTTTTAGGTAAAGATTTGAATAAGGAGTGGTAAGAGCCTAAGCTTGGGGATGCCCAGGGCACCCCAAGGTAATATCCAAGGACAAACAAGAGCATAAGCTTGCGCATGCCCCAGAAGGCATCCCCTCTTTCGTCTTCGTTCATCGGTAACTTTACTTGGAGCTATATTTTTATTCACCACATGATATGTGTTTTGCTTGGTGCGTCATTTTCTTTTGTTGGTATTTGCTTTCTGTTATTTATAATAATGTTTTGCATCTATATTTTCAATAAAAATGTCAAGGATAGCCTTTACCATGCTTATTTTGCAAGTATACATGTTGCTGTTTCAAGACAGAAAGTTTACCGATGTAGCAAAAATTCCCTAGAAAAGTCATGTAGCGACCAGACCTCAACAGTCTGATCTTTGTGCATTAGTGTCATCCCTGGATCAGTAATGCTGACACACACAATACTTGAAGGATTTATAATAGAGTGGAAATCACACACTTATTACATCCAATGGCTCAAAAGAGAGCTTATTACAATAAATATGGCTTAAGGCCATCTAATAACGATAACAGTGGAAGGCTTGGAAGATAAGTGAGTCCATCAACTCCAACGGCATCACTGAGTATAGGACCACGATCCTCAGGCATCTTACTCGTCGTCTGAAAAGTCTGCAACATGAATGTTGCAGCTCGAAAATGGGTCAGCACATGGAATATGCTGGCAATGTAACACATAGAGAGTAATGAAATGACATGGCTATACTACATGCATATTTGGCTGGTGGAAAGCTCTATGGTTACAGTTTTGCATAAAGTCAATTTTTCCCTACTGCAAAGGAATAAATTTTATTTAGCTATCATGGTAGTTGTTAAACATTGAGAATGGTTGACAGCATTCTCAATCCCAATTAAGCATCATCATTAAAACCCAACAACATTAATTAAAGTAACATGATGAGATTCACATGATAATCCAAGTACTAGATACTCAAAACGTCCATAACCGGGGACACGGCTAATCATGATTAGTTTGTACACTCTGCAGAGGTTGCGCACTTTTCCCCACAAGACTCGATCGCCTCCGTTTGTTTTCTCGCACTACATGGTGTTTGAGAAACGGATGACCGAGACATAGTCTTTCAGAAGCGCTAGCACCTTACGATTGGGTAGACCGTACCACCTACATCCCGTACATCTGCTAGTCTACCACTGTAAGAGTTCGCACGACTTACTCAGCCATGCTAGAGCCCATAATAGCATGTGGCTGCACACGGAAGTTTCTAGCATGAATAATCTTATGATCCCTTTGAGCCTGGGTGGCGGTCCAAAAACAAACAGGCAATCCTGGAATACCCAAGTGCATCAATCCACCCAGATGTGTATTAAAGTTGCCACCTTAAATAAACCATTAATTAATAATCTCACATCTGTCATGGATACACTCACCCAATCCACGTCTACTAGCATAGCATGGCAATATAAGCAAACGTAGAAGTAACTCCCAAGGGTTTGATAATAAAACAGGTAATAGGTACTACCTCATCTACTTCCCAAAACCCACATATTAATCAGATCCTAATCATGCAATTGTTTGAGGATTGATCTAATGCATAAAAAGTGGGTATGAAAGGGATATGATCGAAGTGTTACTTGCCTTGCTGATGACCCGTGAAACCTAGGGATTCGAAGTAGCAAGCGGCGCAATCCGGGTACTCTATCGCAAGAAAACAAGCATACAATAAGTACTCTTCTAATGCACAGGTAAAGCTCAAAGAAAAGATCTAACCAGAAAGTTCAACCTAAGAACTCCGGTTGGCAAAAAGAATCAAATCGAACAAAGCAACGAAGATCAAACTGCGAAAGAAACAAACTTCGTTTACTAATCTGGACCTAAGTCAAATTTTACAGTAGCAAAAACTTGTTTGAGTTGAATAAACGGAAAGAGGGTTTCGAGACGAAACTCTAGGCGCTTGAATCGTCTGATTCCGATAAACAAGCGAAAAGTTAAACTAAAACGAAAATTGGATCAGAAATCGCGATCAGAAAAATCGCGGAATAAATCCGAGAAAAAGAAAACGACGAACAGATTAACGAACGAATGTTCGTTATCTGGATCTAAATGATGAACGTGTTCGTTAAAACGAATGAACGAGCGAACGTTTGCTAATTAACCTAAACCAAAAAAACGATTTAATAATATAAAAAATGGATCTAAAAAAACCAACGAAAACCGACGGAAAAACTGAAAGGTTTTTCTAGAAAAACGGCGGCGGCGGGGTCAACCTCGGCGTGCGGGTCCGGCGGTGGCGGCGTGGGGTCTGGCGGCGGCCCGGGGTGGCGCTATATAAAGGCCCCGGCCAGAGGAGTCCTGGCCGATCCCAGCCCATAGTCGGTTCGGATTTTTTTAAATAGATTTCGCACAGAAAATCAAACGAAAGAAATACTAAACGGACTCCAAAAATCCCGAAATAAATTTTCCCCGACTTCTAAAATCAAGGCAGACAAGATGAACATTTATTTGGGCCTAAATGCATTTAAAAAAACACGCATTTTTACTAAATTCAAATAAAATAGCAATAAAATCCAAAATAAAAACTTATTTGATTTTATTATCAAATCCTCAATATTTCTTTATTTTGGGAAATTCATTTTATTCCCTCTCTCATATTTTTATAATTGAAATAATTGAAGATAAAATAAATTAAATCAAATGATCCTATTTCCAAAATTTGAGAAAACTCAAATATGAAATTTTCGAAATCCCCAACTCTCTCCGTGGGTCCTTGAGTTGCTTAGAATTTCTAGGATCAAACCCAAAATGCAATAAAATATGATATGCAATGATGACCTATGTATAACATTCCAAATTGAAAATTTGGGATGTTACAAACCTACCCTCCTTAGGATGAATCTCGCCCTTGAGATTCGGGTTGGCTAGAAAATAGGTGAGGGTGGTCCTTCAGCAGATATTCCTCTCGCTCCCAGGTGGCTTCATCTTCGGTGTGGTGGCTCCACTGAACTTTGCAAAATTTGATAACCTTGCTGCGGGTGACACGGCTGGCATACTCAAGAATCTTGACTGGTTTCTCCTCATAGGTCAAATCATTGTCCAACTGAATCGCCTCTAGTGGCACTGTATCTCTCAGCGGTATATCAGCCATCTCTGCATGGCACTTCTTCAACTAGGACACATGGAATACGTCATGAACTGCTGACAATCCTTCGGGTAATTCCAACTTGTAGGCAACTTCTCCCATACGCTCCAAAACTTGGTATGGTCCCACAAAACGTGGCGCTAATTTACCCTTAACACCAAAACTCTTAACTCCTCAAAGTGGAGATACTCGAAGATAAACGCTGTCTCCGACTTCGTAAACTATCTCCTTGCGTTTTGAATCTGCATAGCTCTTCTGCCTGGACTGGGCTACTTTCAGCCTATCGCGAATCAACTTCACCTTCCGTTCAGACTCCTTAATCAAATCCGGTCCAAACAACTTGCGGTCTCCAACTTCATCCCATGACAACGGGGTCCTGCACCTCCTTCCGTATAAGGCTTCGAAAGGGGCCATCTTCAAACTTGATTGATAACTGTTGTTGTAAAGAAACTCTGCATATGGCAGGTTGTCATCCCAACTTGATCCATAATCTAGGGCACAAGCTCTTAGCATATCCTCCAAAATCTGATTGACTCTCTCGGTCTGTCCATCTGTCTGCGGGTGAAAAGCTGTAGTGAACTCTAGCCTGGTACCCAAAGTTTCGTGCAACTGATTCCAGAACTTTGAGGTAATCTGGGTTCCTCTATCTGATACAATGCTCCTTGGAACTCCATGCAGACATACGATCATGGTCATGTATATCTTAGCCAACTTAGCACTGGTGTAAGTGGTCTTCACTACAATGAAATGTGCTACCTTCGTCAAACGATCGACTATAACCCAAATCGAGTCATAGCCTGAACGAGTCCTGGGCAATCCCGTAATGAAATCCATGCCTAGCTTATCCCACTTCCATTCGGGTATTGGCAATGGTTGCAACAGTCCTGCTGGCTTCTGATGCTCTGCCTTTACTCTTTGACATACATCACAAACTGCTACATATTCTGCGATATCCTTCTTCATTCCGGTCCACCAGAAAGTATCCTTCAAATCCAAATACATATTGGTATTTCCTGGGTGAATCGAATATGGTGAATCATGGGCCTCTTGCAGAATCAACTTCCTGATCTCTGGGTCATTAGGCACATAAACACGATCTTCAAACCATATGGTGTCGTGCTCATCCTCACGAAATCCCTTAGCTTTGCCTTTGCTCATCCTCTCCTTTATATCAGCAATTTCCTTGTCAGTCTTCTGAGCTTCTCTGATCTTATCCATCAAGGTAGACTGAATCTCCAATGCTGCTACATAGCCTCTCGGAACTATTTCCAAACATAGCTCACGAAGGTCCTCGGCTAACTCCTTCGGTAACTCTCCGGTCATAAGTGTATTGACATGGCTCTTACGGCTCAACGCGTCGGCTACTACATTAGCCTTTCCCGGGTGGTAATGTAATCTCATATCATAATCTTTGATGAGTTCCAACCATCTCCTTTGCCTGAGATTCAACTCCTTCTGCGTGAAAATGTACTTCAAACTCTTGTGATCCGTGTACACTTCACAATGATTTCCGATGAGAAAATGTCTCCAAGTTTTCAATGCATGCACTACGGCTGCTAACTCCAAATCATGTGTGGCATAATTCAACTCATGAGGTTTCAGCTGTCGTGAAGCATACGAAACAACTCTCCCCTCCTGCATAAGCACTGCTCCAAGTCCTCGACGTGAAGCGTCGCAATACACCTCGTAATCCTTACTTTGATCTAGCAGAATCAACACTGGCGAGGTAACCAAATGTTCCTTCAGCTCCTGGAAACTGGCCTCACACTCCTCAGTCCAATTGAACTTGGTATCCTTCTTCAACAATTCTATCATAGGTTTTGCAATCTTCGAGAAGTTCTCAATAAATCTCCGGTAATATCCTGCGAGTCCAAGAAAACTCCGGATCTCTCCAACCGTTGTTGGTGCTTCCCAGTTTGTCACGGTGACAACTCTGGTGGGGTCTACTGCTATACCTTCTCCGGATATAACATGTCCGAGAAATCCAACTTCCTTCAACCAAAATTCACATTTGCTGAACTTGGCGTATAACTGGTGTTCTCTGAGCTTCTCGAGTACCAAACACAAATGCTCCTTATGCTCTTCTTCGTTCTTCGAGTAGACCAAAATATCATCAATGAACACCACGACGAACTTATCCAGAAACTCCATAAATACCTTGTTCATCATGTTCATGAAATAGGCAGGTGCGTTAGTCAGACCAAATGACATAACGGTGTACTCATACAGCCCATACCTGGTGGTAAAAGCCGTCTTAGGTATATCCTGCTCTCGAATCTTCAACTGATGGTATCCTAATGGCAAATTGATCTTGGAAAATACCTTAGCTCCTTGCAATCGGTCAAACAGATAATTGATCATCAGCAGTGGGTACTTGTTCTTGATTGTTACTGCATTCAATCCTCGATAATCGACAACCATCCTTAATGATCCGTCCTTCTTCTCCACTAGAAGTACTAGTGATCCCCAAGGCGAAGAACTCGGGGGAATATATCCTTTATCTAGTAACTCCTTAATCTTCTTTTTAATCTCTTCCAGATCCTTTGCGGGCATTCTGTATGGTCTCTTCGATATTGGCCCTGTGCCTGGCAAAAGCTCAATGTCTCTATCCGGTGGCATGCCTGGCAACTCCTCTGGAAACACGTCAGGAAAATCCTTCACCACTGGTACTTCTTCCTGCACAACTCCTGTTAACGAATTTACTTGTGTCCTCCTCGGCTCATGCCGGGATACATACTTGATCCTTCTTCCTTCTGGCGTTGTAAGCAAAATTGTCTTACTGGCGCATTCAATGTTCCCCCATACTTCGATAACCAATCCATGCCTAATATCACATCCAATCCTTGCGATTCCAATACTATTAGGTCCGAGGGAAACAAGTAGCTACCAATCCTTAATGGTAACTGATCACACCATAGGCTAGCCATATACTCTGCTCCAGGTGAGGTTACTAACATGGGTGACCTAAGGGCTTGGGTTGGCAGTTTATACTTATCCACAAATCCCCTTGATATATATGAATGCGATGCACCAGTATCAAAAAGAACGAGTGCAGTAAATGACTTAATCATAAACTTACCTATTACTGCATCTGGCTGAGCTTCAACCTCCTCCACGTTAACGCGGTTCACCTGTCCCCTATTGAAAGGGTTCGGCTTCTTCCCCGAGCTTCCATTGCCATTTCCGTTCTGGCCTTCGGGACATTCATTGGCGTAATGTTCGGTCTTCTAACATTTAAAGCAAGTGACTTGGCTCAAATCTTTCTTGGCTGGGGTTGATGGGTTGGTACGGTTCTGGCCGTTGCTTCCTCCATTCCCATTACCATTCTTGGGACCATTGTGATTATGCGAACTACCTCCTCCATGGGTATGCTGAAATTGTCCTCCCGGCTTCGGGGTAAAACGTGGCTTCTGCTGAGCTCCAAAATTGTACTTCCCTTGTCCATACTTCCTCTTGCGGTTCTCAATCTGCTGCTGCTTCCCTTCAATCATAAGAGCACGATCTACCAACTCCTGGTAGTTGTTGAAACTTGCTACCATCAACTACATGCTCAGCTCATCATTCAGTCCTTCCAGAAACTTCTCCTGCTTAGCTGCATCTGTAGCAACGTCATCTAGGGCATAACTTGCTAAATTACTAAAGTCATCCACATACCGGCCAACAATACGTCCTCCCTGGCGTAAGTTGCGAAACTCACGCTTCTTCATGGCCATTGCTCCTGCTGAAACATGGGCAGTACGGAAAGCCTGCTGGAACTGATCCCATGTGACAGTGTCTACTGGATAGGTGGCTGTGAAATTCTCCCTCCATGATGTTGCGGGTCCATCAAGCTGATGTGCGCAAATCGCACCTTCTTTGCATTTGTGCATCCTGCAGTGGTCAACTCCCTGGCTGTCTTGCGAAGCCAATCATCTGCAACAATCGGCTCGGTGCTACTGGAAAACACCGGCGGATTCAGCCTAAGGAAACAGGTTAAGTGATCAACAGGTGGTGGTGGTGGTGGGTTGTTGTTGTTGTTGTTCCCCTAATTCTGATTCTGGACTAACAAATGCATCAAGGCATTCTGCTGCTGGATCAACTGAGTGAGCTCCGGTGGGAAAGCAAATCCGTTGTCACGTCTCGGAGGCATCTGAGGGTTTAGAAAAGATGAGAATATAGAATAGAATGAGGTCTAGAGGGAAAACACTACCCATATGCACATGAGACAATTTCAATCAAAATCACTTCAATCAATTCAAACAAGGGCATACAACGGTGTAGCTATCGTTACAAAAAGTGCTCGGACTATACTAGATACATGGGGGAATACTACTACTGTTATGGTGGTCGACTAGAAAAACTGCTCCGATGAAGACTCCATGATATCTGCTCCAGCTTCATCAACATAGTCATCATCACTATCATCTGGGTCCGAGTCGGTGTCGTCAATGATGATGTAGTTCTCTAGACATGTGAAATCTTCATCTTCTCCTTCTGTCGCGGGGAATCCCATAAATACTTTCAGCTTCTTCTTCAGATCATCGCTCTTCTCCACTAGTGTTGCTATTTCCTCCTCATATCCATCGCGTGTAGACTTGAGTTCTTCCTCCAGTTCCGTGATCTTGGTCATGGCCTTCTTCAGATCCATCATGCCTGCGCACATCTGGTTCTCCTGGCGTCGAATGTGCTGGTTTAACTCCTGGATGAAAGCTGCAATTGATCTATCCTTCCTGGTGCTGATCATCTCCCATTGCTCATCTCGGCACCCACAAATCTGGTAGATAGTATCCTTAAGCTCCTTGTGGTAAACTTCTCCAATACGTCCCATGGTGATGTGGGCTGCCATGCTCTTTCCTAGACTCCAGGTTGGTGCATCAAAGGAAAACTCTATGGGCTTGGTGACGGGCATGAACGTCCTTCCGGGAACTTGAACTTGAATCATCCAGTGCTCCTCTTCGGGTAAAGTGGCGCTGTAGGTCCTGGTGAAGCTTGGTATTCCGATCTTCAGGTACTTGGTGACTTCCTTCAGGTGTCGTCCAAAGGGTGTATCTTCATCCGGTTGCATGAACTTGTTCCTTGCATCCGCCATCCTAAAAGAGAGTAGAAAAGATGAGGAGTCAGAACTGAGAAGAGAGAGTAGTGATCTAGGGCTTTGGCTTAGTGGTCGTGTCCTACAGTTTGCGTGTGCTCTGATACCATCTTGTAGTGACCAGACCTCAAACAGTCTGACCTCTGTGCATCAGTGTCATCCCTGGATCAGTAATACTGACACGCACAGTACTTGAAGGATTTATAACAGAGTGGCAATCACACACTTATTACATCGAATGTCTCAAAAGAGAGCTTATTACAATAAATATGGCTTAAGGCCATCTAATAACGATAACAGCGTAAGGCTTGGAAGATAAGTGAGTCCATCAACTCCAACGGCATCACTGAGTATAGGACCATGATCCTAAGGCATCTTACTCGTCGTCTGAAAAGTCTGCAACATGAACGTTGCAGCCCGAAAACGGGTCAGCACATGGAATATGCTGGCAATGTAACACATAGAGAGTAATGAAATGACATGGCTATACTACATGCATATATGGCTGGTGGAAAGCTCTATGGTTACAGTTTTGCATAAAGCCAATTTTTCCCTACTGCAAAGGAATAAATTTTATTTAACTATCATGGTAGTTGTTAAACATTGAGAATGGTTGACAGCATTCTCAATCCCAATTAAGCATCATCATTAAAACCCAACAACATTAATTAAAGTAACATGATGAGATTCACATGATAATCCAAGTACTAGATACTCAAAACGTCCATAACCGGGGACACGGCTAATCATGATTAGTTTGTACACTCTGCAGAGGTTGCGCACTTTTCCCCACAAGACTCGATCGCCTCCGTTTGTTTTCTCGCACTACATGGTGTTTGAGAAACGGATGACCGAGACATAGTCTTTCAGAAGCTCTAGCACCTTACGATTGGGTAGACCGTATCACCTACATCCCCTACATCTGCTAGTCTACCACTGTAAGAGTTCGCACGACTTACTCAGCCATGCTAGAGCCCATAATAGCATGTGGCTGCACACGGAAGTTTCTAGCATGAATAATCTTATGATCCCTTTGAGCCTGGGTGGCGGTCCAAAAACAAACAGGCAATCCTGGAATACCCAAGTGCCTCAATCCACCCAGATGTGTATTAAAGTTGCCACCTTAAATAAACCATTAATTAACAATCTCACATCTGTCATGGATACACTCACCCAATCCACGTCTACTAGCATAGCATGGAAATATAAGCAAACATAGAAGTAACTCCCAAGGGTTTGATAATAAAACAGGTAATAGGTACTACCTCATCTACTTCCCAAAACCCACATATTAATCAGAACCTAATCATGCAATTGTTTGAGGATTGATCTAATGCATAAAAAGTGGGTATGAAAGGGATATGATCAAAGTGTTACTTGCCTTGCTGATGATCCGTGAAACCTAGGGATTCGAAGTAGCAAGCGGCGCAATCCAGGTACTCTATCGCAAGCAAACAAGCAAACACGCATACAATAAGTACTCTTCTAATGCACAGGTAAAACTGAAATAAGAGATCTAACCAGAAAGTTCAACTTAAGAACTCAGGTTGGCAAAAAGAATCAAATTGAACAAAGCAACGAAGATCAAACTGCGAAAGAAACAAACTTCGTTTACTAATCTGGACCTAAGTCAAATTTTGCAGTAGAAAAAACTTGTTTGAGTTGAATAAACGGAAAGAGGGTTTCGAGACGAAACAATAGGCGCTTGAATCGCCTTATTCCAATAAATGAGTGAAAAGTTAAACTAAAATGAAACTCGGATCAGAAATCACGATCAGAAAAATTGCGGAATAAATCCGAGAAAAAGATAACGACGAACAGATTAACGAACGAACGTTCGTTATCTGGATCTAAACGATGAACGCGTTCGTTAAAACGAACGAACGAGCGAACGTTTGCTAATTAACCTAAACCGAAAAACCGACCTAATAATTAAAAAACGGATCTAAAAACCGACGAAAACCGAAAGGTTTTTCTTAAAAAAACGGCGGCAGGGGGGGTCAACCTCGGCGTGCGGGTCCAGCAGCGGCGGCGGCGGCTCCGACGACAGCGATGCGGGGTCTGGCGGCGGCCCAGGGTGGCGCTATATAAAGGCCCCGGCGAGAGGAGTCCCGGCCGATCCCGGCCCATAGCCGGTTCAGATTTTTTTAATAGATTTTGCGCAAAAAATCAAATGAAAGAAATACTAAACACACTCCAAAAATCCCGAAATAAATTTTCCCCGACTTCTAAAATCAAGCCGGACAAGATGAACATTTATTTGGGCCTAAATGCAACTTTTTAAAAACGCGCATTTTTCCTAAATTCAAATAAAATAGCAATAAAATCCAAAATAAAAACTAATTCGATTTTATTATCAAATACTCAATATTTCTTTATTTTGGGAAAGTCATTTTATTCCCTCTCTCATATTTTTATAATTGTAATAATTGAAGATAAAATAAATAAAATCAAATGATCCTATTTCCAAAATTTGAGAAAACTCAAATATGAAATTTCCGAAATCCCCAACTCTCTCCGTGGGTCCTTGAGTTGCTTAGAATTTCTAGGATCAAACCCAAAATGCAATAAAATATGATATGCAATGATGATCTATGTATAACATTCCAAATTGAAATTTTGGGATGTTACAAGTCAGAGAATGATATAATATGGATTTTTTTGCATATTGAGATCTGATAAATCTTCTACAATGTAGTATTTTTCTCATAATTTTTTGAGTTATGGAAGTATGATGAATCTTGCATTCTTTACAAACTATACTATTTTGGCAGATTGCTGTTATGTTTGCATTGTTTGCATATGTTTGCTTGTTTAATGATTCTATTAGAAGATAGGAGTATTAAGTATGCAGAGAAATTTAGTGTGCAATGTTGAATAATAATTTTAGTGAATTGTTACAGTAGAGAATGATAAGATTTTTGCATTGGTTTATACTAACTTATCTCACGAGTTCTTGTTGAGTTTTGTGTGGATGAAGTTTTTGAGATTTAGGAAAACCGTGATATGGGAGGAATTTAGGAGACACAAAAGCTCAAGTTTGGGGATGCCAAAGGCACCCCAAGATAACATTCCAAGAAGTCTCAAGCATCTAAGCTTGGGGATGCCCCGGTAGGCATCCCACCTTTCTTCTTCAACAATTATCGGTTAGTATCGGTTGAACCAAAGTTTTTGTTTCTTCACATGATGTGTGCTATCCTTGAAATGTCATTTTGTTTTGTTTTGCTTGCTGTTTGAATGAAATACCAAGATATGAAATACTTAAATGAGAAAGAGTCCTCACATAGCTACATAATTATTTAACTACTCATTGATCTTCACTTATATCTTATGAGTAAATGGTTGAATGATTTGAATGTTATAAATCTGAAATTATATATGTTTCATATGCTTATCCCATGGGGAGTAATGAGTTCACATATAAGAAGTAGAGGTGGTAAATTTATTGAATGTTAGCAAACTTTGTATCGGTCACTTGAACAATTCATGAAAGAATATTGAAGGAAGAGAGATTTCACATATAAATATACGATCATGGACATATTTTGTAATTGTAAGTACTCATTAAAATATGACATGCTAAAAGCTTGATGTTGGACAAGGAAGACAACATAATGGGTTATGTTTCCCTATATCTGAAAAGTTATATTGTCTTGGATCATCCAACATGTTGAGCTTGCCTTTCCCCCTCATGCTAGCCAAATTCTTTGCACTAAGTAGAGATACTACTTGTGCTTCTGAGTATACCTTAAACTAGTTTTGCCATGAGAGTCCACCATACCAACCTATGGATTGAGTAAGATCCTTCAAGTAAGTTGTCATTGGTGCATGCAATAAAAAATTGCTCTCTAAATATGTATGATCTATTAGTGCAAAGAAAATAAGCTTTATATGAACTTGTGATAGGGAAGAAATAAAAGCGATGGACTGCATAATAAAGGTCTTTATCACAAGCGGCAATATAAAGTGATGATCTTTTTCATTAAGATTTTGTGCATCCAACCATAAAAGTTCATGACAACCTCTGCTTCCCTCTGCGAAGGGCCTATCTTTTACTATTATCTTCTACCCTTGTACAAGAGTCATGGTGATCATCACCTTTCCTTTTTACACTTTTTCCCTTGGCAAGCACTTTGTGTTGGGGTGATCCGCATATATATATATATATCCACTTGTATGTAGGCGTTCATAAATTATTATTGTTGACATTACCCTTGAGGTAAAAGGTTGGGAGGCGAAACTATAAGCTCCTATCTTTCTCTGTGTTCGATTAAAACTTTGGACCCATAAATATCACATGAGTGTTAGCAATAGTGAAAGATTAAATGATAGTTGAGTATGTGGAGTTTGCTAAATCAAAGCTCTGACATAGACCCTTCCTGAAAATAAGATGAAGCAATTGTTTGATGACTAAGAATGAAGTTTGCTAGTTTTCAAGAAAGTTCATGGTCTATGCTTTAACACGTGAATAGCTGGTTACTTGATCATGAAAATTTTTATGAGATGAACTACTGTTATGACATATAATGATGTTAGAAAAGGTGACTGAAATTATCATTGATCAAACTTGTGCACCTGTTAGCATTCACACTTCATAAATTCTTTCTTTTATCATTTACCTACTCGAGGACGAGTAGGAATTAAGCTTGGGGATGATGATACGTCTCCAACGTATCTATAATTTATGAAGTATCCATGCAGTTATATTATCTGTTTTGGATGTTTAATGGTCTTTATTATACACTTTTATATTATTTTTGGGACAAACCTATTAACCGGAGGCCCACTCCAAGTTGCTGTTTTTGCCTATTTCAGTGTTTCGTAGAAAAGGAATATCAAACGGAATGAAACCTTTGGGAGAGTTATTTTTGGAACGGAAGCAATCCAGGAGACTTGGAGTATACGTCAGGGAAGCTTCGAGGTGGCCATGAGGGTCAGGGGCACGCCCTACCCCCTAGGTGCGCCCCACCCTCGTGGGCCCCTTATGGCTCCCCTGACCGACTTCTTTCGCCTATATATGTGCATATACCCTAAAAACACCAAGGAGCACAATAGATCGGGAGTTCCGCCGCCGGAAGCCTCTGTAGCCACCAAAAACCAATCCGGACGCTGTTCTGGCACCCTGCCGGAGGGGGGATCCCTCACCAGTGGCCATCTTCATCATCTCGGCTCTCTCCATGACGAGGAGGGAGTAGTTCACCCTCGGGGATGAGGGTATGTACCAGTAGTTGTGTGTTTCATCTCTCTCTCTCTCTCTCTCTCTCTCTCTCTCTCGGGTTCTTGATTTGGCATGATCTTGATGTATCACGAGCTTTGCTATTATACTTGGATCTTATGATGTTTCTCCCCCTCTACTCTCTTGTAATGGATTGAATTTTCCCTTTGAAGTTATCTTATCGGATTGAGTCTTTAAGGATTTGAGAACACTTGATGTATGTCCTGTCGTGCTTATCTATGGTGACAATGGGATATTCACGTGATCTACTTGATGCATGTTTTGGTGATCAACTTGCGGGTTCAATGAACTTATGCATAGGAGTTGGCACACGTTTTCGTCTTGACTCTCCCATAGAAACTTTGGGTCACTCTTTGAAGTACTTTGTGTTGGTTGAATAGATGAATCTGATATTGTGTGATGCATATCGTATAATCATGCCCATGGATACTTGAGGTGATAGTGGAGTATCTAGGTGACATTAGGGTTTTGATTGATTTGTGTCTTAAGGTGTTATTCTAGTATGAACTCTATGATAGATCGAATGGAAAGAATAGCTTCGTGTTATTTTACTACAGAGTCTTCAATAGATAGATCAAAAAGGATAAGTTTGAGGTGGTTTTGTACCCTACCATAATCTCTTCGTTTGTTCTCCGCTATTAGTGGCTTTGGAGTGACTCTTTGTTGCATGTTGAGGGATAGTTATATGATCCAATTATGTTATTATTGTTGAGAGAACTTGCACTAGTGAAAGTATGAACCCTAGGCCTTGTTTCCTAGCATTGCAATACTGTTTACGCTCACTTTTAACACTTGCTACCTTGCTGTTTTTATATTTTCAGATTACAAATACTCATATCTACCATCCATATTGTACTTGTATCACCATCTCTTCGCCGAGTGGTAGATCAAGTTCTTTCGGTGCTCAATGGTGGCTTGATCTCGGAAGGATAGAACGACACAACTGTGGTGCTCATACCCAAAGTCAAGAATCCCAGCAGAATCAAGGATCTTCGACCTATTAGCCTTTGCAATGTCATCTATAAGTTGGTATCCAAAGTGATTGCAAATCACCTGAAAACGGTGCTTTCGGATATAATTTAGGATAATCAAAGTGCATTCATTCCCGGGAGGTTGATCACCAACAATGTGTTAACTACTTATGAATTGTCACCCTACCCGTTGAATAAGAGGAGAGGGAATGAAGGGGTTGTAGCGGTTAAGGCAGACATGAGTAAGGCATATGACAGGGTCGAATGTGACTTTTTGAGGGCCATGTGACACAAGCTTGGCTTCCATACAAGATGGATTGATTTGGTCATGAACTGTGTCACATCGATACGCTACCAGATTAAAGTGAACGGGGTCCTCACGCAACAGTTCACACCCTCCTGTGGCCTTCGGCAAGGCAACCCGTTGTCACCTTATCTTTTTGTTATATGTACAAAAGGTCTATCGGCTCTTCTCCATGATACTGAAAGCACCGGGAAATTATCAGGGACCAACATCTGGCAGGGCACGCCAGTGGTCTCGCACATCCTATTTGCAGCTGACTCGGTCCTTCTTCTCAAGGCCAAGTAGGATGAGGCCCAAGTTCTCCCTGAGATTCTGGACCTGTATAAAGATTTTTCTGGGCAATGTATTAACCTCGAAAAGTCGTCAATTATGTTCATCCCAAATTCGAGGGAGGAGGTGAAAGTTGTTGTCAAGAATGCTCTACAGATTCAGAGTGAGAATTGGAATGATAAATATCTGGGGCTTCCGGTTCATGTTGGTAAATCAAGGAAGAAAGCTTTTTCCTTTACCAAGATTGCCATTGCAGGGCATGTGTATGGGTGGAAGGAGAAGCTCATTGCAAAGCTGGGGAAAGAAACGTTGGCTACAATAGTAGCCCAGGCCATCCCCGCCTTTGCTATGTCTTGCTTCTATCCCACCAAGTCCTTTTGCGAGGAAATCAGTTCTCTCGTTGGCAACTATTGTCAGAGCCAAATAAAGAACATATGAGCCACTAGATTAGTTAGAGGAAATTGACTCAACCCAAGGCACATGGCGGGCTTGGTTTCAGGGACATGCACGGCTTCAATCTGGCGATGCTATCTAGGCAAGTTTGGAGACTAATTCAGTCCTCAGATTCCCTCTGTGCCAGAATCTTACATGCTTGTTATTACCCCCAACAAACATATGCTCGAGGCGGAACCAAGGGACGATATCTCCTATTCCTGTCGCAGCCTATTGCATGGGCAAAGATTGTTTAAAGAGGGCTACATGTGGAGGATCGGGGACGGCACTAGCGTCAAGATCTAGACAGATCCATGGATCCCACGTCCATGGTCAAGAAGGGTTATTACCCCATGAGGCCCACCTTATGGAGTGGGTTAGTGACATGATTGACCCCATGATCGGTTCTTGGGATGTACAACTTGTCAGGGATACCTTTTGGGCCAATGATGCCAACCACATACTACATAATCCATTGCGGGAGGGCATTCATGACTTCATTACATGGCAGTATGACAATAAGGGTTTACACTCAGTGAAGAGAGCTTACAAGCTCCATGTCCACTTAGAGGAGTTGAGGAAGAATGGAGGACAAGGGAGGATTGCGAGTGTGCCTGGGATTTCAAGAGTACAAATGATAATTCCTGGAAGAGACTCTGGAAGTTACCATGTCCTATAAAGATCCAAATGTTTTCCCGGCACCTCAAACATGAATCTCTTGCCCTCCGTACCAATGTTGCATGCAAAGGAATTCCCAGCCAGGATACCAGATGCTTATTCTGCAGGAGCACATCTCTTTATTAAATGCAAAACAATCAAGGAAGTTTGGAGGGATCTGTCCATGGAGAAGGAACGTATAGACTTAGAAGGGATAACGTCCGTGCATGCTATGCTGGATTTTCTCTGGGGACAGCATGAAATAAAACGACTACAGGTTCTCACCTTTTGGTGGCAGTGGTGGTCCAACAGAAACAAGCTGCACGAAGGAGAAATGCCCCTGTCAGCTGTGGAGGTGGCTCGGTGCACGAGGAGTAGTGTGTTGAAGTACCTGCAGATCTTTGGCCTAGCCCCAGGGAAAATCCCGGTAGACAAATGGCATCCTCGAGAGGACACAGTTTACAAGATCAATGTCGAGGACTCCTTTGTGCTCGGGCAGTCACATGCTGGTTGGGGCATGGCGTTTCGGTCAAGCGATGGCACCCTCGGCTGTGCCAGAGCTGGACGACAGGAGCACGTCAAGAATGCCTTTACTGTTGAGATTTATGCTATATCCCGTGCAATTAACACATCAACAGAACCAGGTCTGGTTCGAGTGGAGTTTGAGACAGATTTAGAGCAAGTTTCTGAAGCCCTTGACCTGTGAAGAGCGGACTCCTCCGCATACACTGCTATGATAGAGGACATGAAATACTAACTAAAGTTTTGGTTTTCCCAATTTTCTATCTCTGTTTGTAGGCGTAGTGCTAATGTCGTGGCTCACGAACTTGCCTCTATGGGTCGTTTGTATGAACCTAACCACTTCTCGGTGGTGTCGAATGTCCCAGCCTCTATGGATGAGTGTGTCTTGGGTGATATGCCCAACCACCATTGATTAATAAAACTTTGCTTTCTCTCAAAAAATTATGCATGTCCTAAACCACTATATCTATCTATCAAAAAACCTTTTATCTGTTTCCAAGTTGGATGACAAATGACCAGTGCCTTGCCTAGACCACACGCTCGAGTGAACTCGGTAGATCACACCAAGTCCTCAATGGATCCATCCTACATAGTCATTGCTGAAAGGATCAAAAGGCCCAAGGGGGTGAATTAGGGCTTCTTCAAATTTCTTTCTTTTTCTTTTTTAGAATAATGACTCGCATGAGCATGAGTACCATTGCATTAAGAAAGAAGCTGGGTACAACGTCTTTTATACATTACAATGCTAATCTTAAGAATTAGTTGTCACACCCATCATTGACACCCACCATGTCTACTATGATACATGCTTCACCTAGTAGTCCAACATCATGGCAATGACGATAAGGCCAACCACAGATCAATCAAGCCGCGTCACAACCAACACCGAGACATATACAACAAGACCAAGACCCAAGGACAGACATACCAAAGTAACCCCGCCCAGTGCACCAAGGAAAATTCGGTAAGTGGACGGCAGGTCCTGTGCGGATCTAGGGAAGGCGTCGCTGAGAGAGCGCCGGAGATGGGGTACATTGCGTCCTGGAGGCCGGCGCCTAGATCAATAGCCAACATCGACCTAAGTCGCACCACCGGGACTCCTCAAGCAATAAGACATCACCTTTAAGAAGGGAACGATGACGCCACTTCCGCCAGATCCGTAGGCTGTACGAAGGATTTCCACCGAGCACGAGGAAGGGGTCAGATCATGGCTAAAATAACACCTCCAGGGAGGGGATGTTTCCCATGGGCGTCATTGCTGTTAGCCTCATCGCAAAGTATAGATTTCTCCAAACCCAAGATCGTAGGACTCAACTTCCACCAGAGTTGCTCAAGCCGGCCAACCACCACATCGGTAGGATTCGCATCCTGTAGCACACCAACCGCGACCACCAAGCCAGCTAGATTAAGGTACCACAACCTCGCCCAGATCGAGCTGCACCACCTCCAGCTCACTCAGAGGACGATAGCAACATATCATGGTTTTTATCGCCTCTGTATATTTATTTGGTTGGCTCTCATTCGATGTTTTGCAAAAAAAGATTCCTACGAGTAACCTATATTGGTACATTTGCAAAGGGGTGTCTAGTGTTGCCATTCTAGGCCAAGTGTGGTGTTTATTCGTTTTTTACGACAACACTTGGACCTAGATTGAAATTTCTTGAATTCAGCAACTTATGGAGTCATGCTAATATACGATGATGACCACCGTAAGATACGACGGGTGTGCTTGTTTTACACTCTCTCTAGAATGACACTGGACTGGAAGAATTTTTCTGCTGCTCCCCTTCCCCCTTCTCGGCGCTGCTAGTGCTAGCCTACAAACGACATTTATCTCCTGACAATCTACAGATTGGTTGGTGGTTCGATACTCTTGTTCGTCATTGGCATCAGTGGATCAAGAGGTGATTTTGCACCTCCTTAGTCCTTGGATCTTATGAATTCTGGAAGTGCTAGTTATCGACTAGAGGGGGGTGAATAGGCCTTGGATAGCCTTGAGTCTCTCTAAGTTGAGACGCCTTCGTTGACCTTGGATAGCCAGTCCCAGACCAACTTCGTAGTTTCTAGTGCACTCACACGGCCATACTGCCCTTTGGTCAGATGACCACAGATGATGTTCTTGGCAGTTGAGTCCGGTTGCATGAATCTCTTGACATCAGCAGAGGTGACGCCCTCACCGACCTTGGGAACGCCTGTCTTGACGACATACCAGAGGTTAATGTCAATGTCTTCAAGATGCATGCACATCTTATTCTTCCAGTAGGGGTAATCAATGCCATCAAAGATTGGGCACTTAGCGGAGACCTTGATTATCCCTACACAAGTGGTTAAACCGAATTACACAGAAGAAGGGAGCACCTTGCTCTGATACCAATTGAAAGTGCTAGCGACTAGAGGGGGGTGAATAGGCATTTTTTATGAAAGTCTTCAAAACAAAAGTGCTTTGAAGATAAACAGGTAATCTGAACCTATATGATATGCAGGAGAATGTGAACTACACTAGGAAAGCAATAGTCAAGCAAGCAATACAGTGAAAGCACGAAGACTAACAACAGCCAGGTAGAAAGGATCAGAATTGAAGACAGTATGAAGCCAAACAGTTACAAGTCTTCACATGATGTCAAATGGATCAGGCAAGCAAGCAATGACTTCATGAAGACAAACTGAAAAGTAAGGAGGGTAGGGGATAGAACCAGTTGCTTGGTGAAGACAGGGATTTGGTAGACCAGTTCCAATTGCTGTCACAACTGTACGTCTGGTTAGGGAGGCTGAGATTGAACTCAGAATACTATGTCTTCACCTTATTCCCCTAGAGCTAAGGACACTTAGTCCTCGCCCTATCACTCAGGGAAGTCTTCAAGGTACACTTCCAAACCTTCACAGACTTCGTTCACGGGCAATCCACAATGACTCTTGGATCCTTAGAACGTGACGCCTAACCAGCTAGAGGATGCACAGTCCTAAAGTGTAACAAGTTTTCAGATCACGTGGACAGAAAGACTTCGGTGATGCCTAACACTCTTTGGCTCTGGGTGTTTTGGGCTTTGTCCTTGCAAGGATCTCTCTCTCTCTCACACACACACACACACACACACACACAAAGGCTTCAGAGGGTGGGTTGCTCTCAAACAACAAAAGTCGTGTACTAACTCTAAGCCGCCACCAATTTATGGTGTAGGGGGTGGGCTATTTATAGCCAAGTGGCAACCTGACCTGATATGTCCAAAATGACCCTGGGTCACTAAGGTACCAACACGTGTCCAATCGTCGGGTTTCAAACACATGCGGCAGCTTGGCTTGGGCTACAAGCAAAGCTGACTCGTCCAGCTCTGGATAAGATTTGCTCTCATTGTCTTCGCTCGAAGAGATAGGATTTGGTTGAGCATCACTTCAATCATCTGACTGTCTTCACTTGGACTGCACTTAATAGTACGGTGGTTCCTATGACTGAAGAAAGAAGAAAAGTAAACTATGAAAGAAACTATGTCTACGCACTCCATAGTCTTCAAGTGCATGTCTTCATCGTCATTATCTTCAACGTGAATGTCTTCACGAACCACCATTGTCTTCAATGTCTTCATACATTTTTAGGGGTCATCTCTGATAGGTAAACCGAATCAATGAGGGACTACTACATGTGTTATCCTGCAATTCTCACAAACACATTAGTCACTCAACCACGTTTGTCGTCAACACTCCAAAACCAACTAGGGGTGGCACTAGATGCACTTACAATCTCGCCCTTTTTGGTGATTGATGACAAACTGGTTGAAGTTTTCAATGGGGATAAAAGTATGTGAAGTTTAAGTACATAGGCATTGTCTTCATAGATTAAAAGAGGCTCCCCTAAAGATTTGCATATAAGTAGTTTGCCTTTGAATGCAAATGCACATGGCAGGTTTTGCTTTGTGGAGATCTTCTTCAGCCATGAAGACAATTCATCATGCATATATGAAAGTAATGAAGATAATGATATGCATAATGAGAAATGGACGTCTGCAGAATGACTTCATGCGGAATTTATCATCGCATCACAAGGTAGCAACAAAAAGTAATAGACGGCCATCAAGTTTAAGCGTTACAACTCAAAAGCCAAAAGTTTCAAGAATGAGAGTCATAAAACTTAGCAAAAATAAGCAACCGACCCATATGGACCCGCTTGAAGACTATCAACCCATATGCTTCTCCCCCTTTTGTCAGTAAGGACCAAAAAGGTTTGAAGACATAGAGAATCTACTGGTTCCCAGTTGGAGAAGATTTTGGTGCAGCAAGGTCGATGCTGGGAGGTGCAGAGGGGGCTGGTGCAGAATCCTGATGCAGTGAAGCCATTGCCAGTGAAGTAGTGTCGTCCTCTTCATCTATGAAGACCAATGTCTTGATTGTGCCTTCAAGCTTTGCACCAGAGGAATGTCCCTTGATAGTCCATAGAGAACGCCTGATGATGTGATAGATAGTTCAGGGCAATTACTCAAGGTCTTGGACAAAGAAATCCTTGGGATATTCGGCATTAACAGGCAAAGGCTTTATCATGCTGAGCATTTCAATCATGTTTGGCTCAGCCTTCTGGAAGATAATCTGCAGCTCATGCTCATATGGAGTACAACCTGGCTCATATAGATCACTTGCAGTGGGCAGGGAGGTAAGCTCAATGATGTCTTGAGCTTTGGCTACTTGATGCATGTCGCATGTCATCCACTCAAGGACCCAAGTCTTCGGATCTTTGTTTTAGCCTCGGATGTGTAATGTAGCATAGAATTACAGCAGAAGCTCTTCATTCTCGTGCTCTTTATCATTTACAAATGGAAGAAGTCCCGCTCCTCTGAAGCAGTCAAGAGCCTCTTCAAGGCATGGCAGCCCAGCAATTGCTTCGCAGTCAAGACACTGATGAGGAAAAATCCTGTCTTGGTTGTATAGTATGCAGGAGTAATAACTGCGTTGCTGATGGCTCCAGAACCTATCTTAGGTGAGTTTTGGCTTCTTGTAGGGGTTCTAGGCACTGTCGAATAATGTGTTGTGCTCTCTGAAACTTAGCACACTGAATGATCCATGAGTTGTTACTATGTTGCGAAGCCTTGGCAGCCTGGGCTTCGGCTTCTGAGTGTGAGGCCTCTGCTCCACATGATAGTCATATTAAGGACCTAGAGCAGTGGGTGGAATCATAATTGGCCACCTCACGGTAACAAGCTCACCATGATTGTAAGCTTGTTCCATTGTATGAGGCACTAGAGGAGGAACGACTACATCAGAACTGGTTGGATGCACAATGTCTTATGTGTCGCATTAGCTTGAGGTTCCACATTGTCTTCAGCCATGACCTCATCATTGGCTTCAGCGGTGACAGAGGTGGCAGCCGTTTGAGCTTCAACTTTAGTGGCTTCATGAGCAGGGGGGTCAGGCACGATCACATCTTCTTCTTGGACCATTGGGTCACTTGTAGGGGGATAGCTTCACGATTTTCTTCCTGAATTTCATTGGATGATGTAGTCGGAATGTCTTCAGCCACTTTGACTTCAGATTCTTGAGCAGATGCAGAAGGGATGGCATCAGGAAACACTTGACGTGCTACTGAGCTTTGTTGTTGCACACCCTCTTCTGGAATGCTGGACATGGAGGCTTGGGGCCTAGGGCCTTTGTGGCCTTCGAAAAGAGGGTGACGCTGGAGGTGAAGGGATGGTATAATCCATGTCTTCGGGAGTTGCTTCAGTTGTATCAAGCACCGGAGTGGTGAATTGAGCTGTTGGAGTGCGCGGAATAGCTTCATGTTGAGGTGAGACGGGGCGGTGCTCTTCCGAAGACACATCTTGAGTGATTGGCATCATGGGACATGGTGTCATGGGACGGCCAATACTGATCAACTCACTGCTCGTTGGAGCGGACGATGATACCACTGGATTGGGCTTGATCTGAGGAAGGACTTCATCATCTTCAACATGGTCCTCATGACCAATGTCTTCAGATGCGATGGAGTCGCCAGCTGTAATCTCTTTAGACACTTGAGCCTCTGTGGGAGCAGGCTCATGAACAACGAGACTATGCTCGCGATTTGCAGGGGCAGGGAGTGCAACAGAAAGGGGTTCAACATTCAATGGTTCCTGGGCAGAAGCATGCTCTGTGCGTGAAGACTTTGAAGACCTTGTCTTCGGCTTCTTCTTGGAGGGAGCAGCGTCAGAGGTGTCTTGGTGCTTCCTATTCTTGGCTTCAGCCTCAGCAAGCTTTGTCTTCTTTTGTTCAGAAGCTGCTGAGGGGACCTTTGACTTCGAGCCAGTCATACTGGCAGGGAAGACAATGCTTGGCCTTTCCTGCCTTGGAGCTTTGGGTTCATCTTCAGTATGCTTCTTCTTCTTCTTGGCAGCAAGCTTGGGGTCAATACCTGGACGCCTAAGAGCCTTCCGCTTCACTGCCTCATTGTGAGACTGAACGCATTTTTCATCATAATACTTCATGCGCTCACGAGAGCCCTTATCTTCCTCACGCTTCTTCTTGAATTGAGCCTTGAGGTCAATCATCATTTGCTTGAACTTTTGCACATCAGCAACACTAAGACTTGCCATCTTGTTCTTTAACTCAACAATTTTCTGAGCTATAGCAAGCTCCTTTGCAATGCTGCCTTGGAACTTGACGCTAATGTCAATGGGCAGCTGCAGATCGTCAATGGTAATTGAAGGATCTTGAAACCATTCATCAATGAAGTTATTCAGAATATCTGCGTCAAAGAGAGGCAGATCTTTGAAGATCTCAGCTTCTTGATTGCTCTTGATCAACATCTCTAGAGCGTCATCAGCAAGGTCTTCATCACTAAATAGATCAATAACATTCTCTTCATTTCGCAGAATGCCAGCTGGCGTCAGATCATGCTCAGAGATCTTCATGGGCTTCTTCATCTTCTTGGAGATGCGGGACTGATCTTCAGACTACACACTGGATTCAGGAGGTGCGGTTTTCACAGGCTTTACTCGTGAAGCTTTTGGTGGAGTAGGAGTTTTTGAAGCCTTAGTTTTCTTCTTTGGCTTTGAGGACTCCGAAACATCTTCAAAATCAACTTCTTCTACAGATTGTTCCACTATGGCCCTTTGTGCAGCAATATGGGATAGGATCCCATTGAAGCCATTGAAGGGGACAATCCTATTTTAATTGGCTTCACGACTGCCATCCGGCGTTGGAGCTGTTGGGCCATGATTGAAGTCAACTCCCGGTTCCTTCTTGTTTTGCACAACTGAAGATCTTGGAAACTAGAGATTCTGCTCAAATAAATCATCATCGCGACACCATCAGAGACTAGAGGCATTGGCATTCTCAGGCTGTGGTCCTCTGACCATACAAGGATAGAATCCATGTGCAATCGCTTCAGCCTTTGTTCTAGGGTGCAGCTTATTGTAGACAATATTGGCCCATGGTGGCCTAACTACATTTTTCTTCGCATACTCATCAGTGGCAAAGTTGCACAGAAACCATTGTTCTACTTAGTATTTGCGAATCCATTGGAATCAAGTCTTGTGTTCACCATATGTTTCCTCTAGGTGAGACTTGTATTGCTCATAAATATTTGGTGGCAGTTCCTTAGTAGTATTGTCCCGGTGCTGTCGACCACCTTTCTTTCCAGACTTGCTTGATGCCATTGGACTCAAACAGAAAGGCTTCAAGAGAGTGTTTGGCTTCAATCTGCTGGTCGGACAGGAACTGGCTTGAGGTGAGTCAATATGCCGTTGCAAGTACTCCGCAAATGAATGCAGACTATGAGAACCAAGGGATTCCCCCACGGACATGCACCTGTGACATCACTAGAGATGTGAGGGAAGGGGAAGAGGTCATATGCATTCTCAGAAGATTTTGAAGATAAATCAGTTTGAAGACATTGACCTCATAGCGCGAATACATTCACTTATTTGAAGTGAGTTGGTTCCAGTTTTGTACGAATCCATGAATAAGTACAAGTGAGGAATCTAACTAGTTTGAGGCATAAGTGAATATACTTGCAAGTTATGAGATGCAGAAACAGAAATAAGTAGATTTGGAAGTGTAGAAACTACTTTTGGAAGATGTTGACAGATTCAATGGATCAAACAGATGGAAAAGTGAGTTTTAATTACCGCATGAAGAACTGTTAGACGAGGGGAAGTGGATGTCGAGCAGTCCAATCTCCTGTGCCCTAACTTGGCAGCGGAAGACACTATGGCGGCGGCGGAGAAGACAAGGTCCGCAGCCGGTGTGAAGACGACGTCGAAGAAGTCACGGTAGCTAAGCGCTTCGACTCCGGTGGCGGCGGAGAAGACGAGGTCCGCAGCCGACGTGAAGACGATGTCGGAGAAGTCGCAGCAGCTAAGCACTTCGACTCCGGCGGCGACGGAAGCTAGCAGTGGCGCTAGGGTTCGAGCGAGATGGCAAGGTGGGAGAAGAGATAATGACCGCGCGGGGTGGAAGTATTTATGAGGAGGGCGGCACAGCGCAATTATGCAGGTGCACCTGGCAATTCACATCTGGATGACACATGGCATGCGTGCAACTTATTTAGAGTTGAGACATGTTCCCACGAGCGCCTGGATTGTAGGGTGGTTGTTTTGGCTTCTCCGGTTTTCAGGCAAAAGAGGCAGAGCATTTAAAGTGATTTTTAAATGTGTGTCTCTGTATCTTCAGCTGACAAGGACACAGTGAAGACATTCAACACGTGTCAACATAATGCATATGAAGAGACAGAGAGAATTTGAAGGAGTACCACAGATGGGGTTAGGGTCCGATCACATTCACTTAGTTCAGAAAATAGCAACTTTCAAGACGTAGCTATAAGTGAATGTTGTAGAGGACAAAACACACACACACACACATAGATATATATATATATATATATATATATATATATATATATATATATATCATTGAAGACCAAACTAACATTACGAATATATAAAACTTGAAGACAAATCAATGTTGAAGACAATCCAAATATGAAGATAATGCAATCATGACACCAAATGAAAATGTTCAAGAAAGTGTGGTAGTGGCATTACCCACCATATAGGAAATATTAGACCCAGACACGGCGCACAAGTATCGTGGCGCTCTGAAGTCAAATTCCACATTAATGTATTCACACTCAGAGGGTAAGTATTCATTAATTGAAGATATATGTTACTTTGTGTGTTGCACATCTAAGTCATCAACATGCATAAGCGTTAGGATGTGTGTCCATTCGAAGGACATTTGAGGATTCTAAGATATTTAGCTCACGCTGCAGCTTGCAAAACCTTTTCTCATCCAAGGGCTTTGTGAAGATATCTGCCAACTGCTCATTAGTGTTGACGTGAATGATATCAATGTCTTCCTTCATGACATGATCTCTGAGAAAGTGATGAATCTCAATGTGCTTTGTCTTCGAGTGTTGAACTGGATTATCGGCAATCTTGATGGCGCTTTCATTGTCACAGTAAAGTGGCACATGCTTCAAGTTGATGCCATAGTCCTTGAGAGTTTGCTTCATCCAAAGAAGCTGAGCATAGCAAGATCCAGCAGCAATGTTTTCAAATTCAGTAGTGGAGAGAGATACATAGTTCTGCTTCTTTGAAGACCAACAGACAAGAGCTCGTCCAAGAAGGTGACATGTGCCTGATGTAGACTTGCGATCAACCTTGTAACCAGCATAATCAGCATCTGAGAATCCAACTAGATAAAACATTGAGCCCTTTGGATACCATAATGCTAGTGTTGGGTGTGAGCCAAATATCAAAGAATTCACTTCACCGCAAGGTGATGCGATTCCTTTGGTGTCGCTTGGAATCGGGCACACATGCGAATACTAAGCATAATATCTGGCATATATGCACATAAGTACAATAAAGAACCAATCATGGAGCGGTATACCTTTTGATCAAACTCTTTACCATTGTCATCAGGGCCTAAATGGCTTTTGGTTGGCATTGGAGTCGTGAACCCTTTGCAGTCTTGCATTCCAACCTTCTTCAGACAATCTTTGAGGTATTTCTCTTGTGATATGAAGATGCCATTTTGCTATTGATGGATTTGAAGACCAAGAAAGAACTTCAGCTCTCCCATCATGGACATCTGATATTGCTCTTGCATCATGTGTCCAAACTCATCACTGTATTTCTTATCAGTGCAGCCTAAGATAATGTCATCCACATAGATTTGGAGCACAAACAGTTCACCATCATATGTCTTCGTGAAGAGAGTGGGATCTAGAGAACCAGGTTTGAAGCCTTTGCTCTTCAGGAAGTCTTTGAGTGTGTCATACCAAGCACGAGGTGCTTTTTTGAGGACATACAATGCCTTGTTAAGCTTGTATACCATATCAGGATGCTTTGGATCTTCAAAACCAGGTGGTTGAGCAACATACACTTCTTCTTTGATTTTTTCGTTGAGGAAGGCACTCTTCACATCCATTTGGTATAGAAGAATGTTGTTGTGGTTAGCATAGGCTAGCAATATACGAATGGTTTCAATCCTAGCCACAGGAGCAAAGGTTTCATTGAAGTCAATTCCTTCCACTTGTGTGTAACCTTGAGCAACGAGGCGAGCTTTGTTTCTAACAACTTGTCCATGTTCATATTGCTTGCTGTGATAGATCCATTTGGTGCCAATGATATTGTGCTTGCGAGGATCAGGATGTTTGACAAGCTCCCACACATTATTCAGCTCAAACTGTTGAAGCTCTTCTTGCATAGCTTGAATCCATTCAGGTTCCATGAAGGCTTCATCAACTTTCTTGGGTTCAGATATAGAGACAAAAGCAAAGTGTCCGCAGAAGTTTGCTAGTTGTGTAGCTCTTGGTCGAGTAAGAGGACCCAGTGCAGTGATGCTATCAATGATTGATGACCCACAAGTGTAGGGGATCTATCGTAGTCCTTTTGATAAGTAAGAGTGTCGAACCCAACGAGGAGCAGAAGGAAATGATAAGCGGTTTTCAGTAAGGCTTTCTCTGCAAGCACTGAAATAGTAGGTGATAGATAGTTTTGTGATAAGATAAATAGTAACGAGCAAAAGTAAATAAAGTAAATAAAGTGCAGGAAGGTGGCCCAATCCTTTATGTAGCAAAGGATAAGCATGGACAATTCTAATAATGAGAAATGAGCTACCAAGGACACATTGGGGATTATCGTCAAGCTAGTTTCATCACGTTCGTAAGATTCGCGTTCGGTACTTTGATAATCTGATATGTGGGTGGACCGGCACTTGGGTACTGCCCTAACTTGGACAAGCATCCCACTTATGATTAACCCCTATTGCAAGCATCCGCAACTACAAAAAGGAGTATTAAGGTAAACCTAAGCACATCATTAAACATATGGGTCCATATCAACCCCTAACGAAGCAACGCATAAACTAGGGTTTAAGCTTCTGTCACTCTAGCAACCCATCATCTACTTATTACTTCCCTATGCCTTCCTCTAGGCCCAAATAATGGTGAAGTGTCATGTACTCGACGTTCACATAACACCACTAGAGGAAAGACAAAATACATCTCATCAAAATATCGAACGAATACCAAGTTCACATGACTACTAATAGCAAGACTTCACCCATGTCCTCAGGAACAAACGTAACTACTCACAAAGCATATTCATGTTCATAATCAGAGGAGTAATAATATGCATAAAGGATCTGAACATATGATCTTCCACCAAGTAAACCAATTAGCATCAACTACAAGGACTAATCAACACTACTAGCAACCCACATGTACCAATTTGTGGTTTTGATACAAGATTGGATACAAGAGATGAACTAGGGTTTTGAGAGGAGATGGTGCTGGTGAAGATGTTGATGGAGATTGACCCCCTCCCGATGAGAGGATCATTGGTGATGACGTTGGTGATGATTTCCCCCTCCCGGAGGGAAGTGTCCCTGGCAGAACAGCTCCGCCAGAGCCCTAGATTGATTCCGCCAAGGTTCCGCCTCGTGGCGGCGGAGTTTCGTCCCGTAAGCTCGCCCATGATTTTTTCCAGGGAAAGGGTGATGATATAGCATAAGATGGACGCCGGAGGCCCACCAGGGGGGCCAGGAGATAGGGGGTCGTGCCCTAAGGGGGGGGGGGGCGCCCCCCTGTCTCCTTGACAGGGTGTGGGCCCCTGGCCTATTTCTTTCGCTTATAAATTCTTAATAAATCCAAAAAGTTGTTTCGTGGAGTTTCAGGACTTTTGGAGTTGTGCAGAATAGGTTTCCAAAGTTTGCTCCTTTTCCAGCCAGAATTCCAGCTGCCGGCATTCCCCCTCTTCATGGTAAACCTTGTAAAATAAGAGAGAATAGCCATAAGTATTGAGATATAATGTGTAATAACAGCCCATAATGCAATAAATATTTATATAAAAGCATGATGCAAAATGGACGTATCAATGATCTTCTCAATTTGGACTTCATTTGCAACCCGAGGATGAATTAGACAAAGATTTTGCTCTGGCTTACTGTTATCTTCATCTTCAGCATTGGCTTTAGGCTGAGCATTGTCTTCATGTTCATTAGGTGCAAAAATAATGATATCATCTTGAGCCTGTTCCTCGGTGGGTATGATTTCTCCAGTACCCATTAGCCTGATCGCTTCACTTGGTGTAGCTTCATCTAGCACATTTGACAGGTGCTCTCTTTGTGAGCCGTTAGTCTCATCGAACCGCACATCTACAGTTTCAAAATTTTATTGGGATCTTGTATTCATCGAGCATCGTGCGTGCCATCTTAATAAGCTTCTGTTCTTGCGCTCCATGATGCCATTCTGCCAAGGTGTGTATGGAGCAAAGAACTCATGCGTGATTCCCAATGTATCAAGATAGATGTCGAAGACTATGTTCTTGAACTCATTGCCATTTTCACTCCTGGTGTGCTTGATCTTGATGCCATAATTGGTCATGGAGCGATTTGCGAAGCGTCTGGAGACATCCTGCACCTCATTCTTATAGACAATTATGTGCACCCAAGTGTATCTTGAATAATCATCAACAGTAACAAAGCCACAGAGATGTGCAGTAGTAGTAACGGAAGAGTAGTGAGTGGGGCCAAATAAGTCCATGTGAAGCAATTCAAAGGGACGTGATGTAGTCATTATTATCTCTGAGGGATGCTTGGCTCTAGTCATCTTCTCGGCTTCACAAGCATAACATAGATGATCTTTCTTGAACTTGACGCCCTAGATGCCAATGATGTGCTTCTTCTTCACGAGAGTGTTTAAGTTCCTCATGCCCGCATGTCCTAGCCATCGATGCTAGAGCCAGCACTCTGGAGCTTTTGCTAGAAGACATACAACAAGCTGTGGTCCTGCTGAGAAATCTAGCATATACAGATCACCTCTTCGATAGCCTTTGAAGACTAACAATTTGTTAGATTCCATTAGCACAAGACAATGATATTTTACCAGTGTCAACAAGGGATTCAACATTGGCATATTCAGATCACAAAGCATTGAGACAGACATTAAGTTGTATCCAAGGGATTCAACAAGCATCACTTTATCCATGTGCTGATCCTTTGGGATAGAAACTCTACCTAGACCCAATACCTTGCTTTTACCAGTGTCAACGAATGTGATGTGGCTTTTAGTAGTTCTTTTAAATTGTTTTCTTGTGGTCTTGTTCTCTGTATTGTTTTTGGAAACAAAGTACTCTGTATTGTTCATGTGCTGATAGACGTAGGGTTGAATCCATGAGAAGACTTCGATCACCAGTCATGTGGTTAGTGCGGCTGCTGTCCATGATCCATTCAGTGGCTTTCGGAGTCGAACCCTACTGTTCAGTTAGTGGGATAAGCTTCACCAAGAGTATTGTGAAGCAGAAACATGTAGCAAACAAGCATATTATCAAAGTTAAGATTCTGGTTGGGCATGATAGGATGCTCGTCAAGAAACCCTGGAACGAAATACATGGTAATACCATTCTGGCACTTTATCTTGCGTCCTACAAGATGTTTTAGGTCCCCAGCATTGGCGTTAGAAGTCTTTGATTTCCGGCTGGAGACCTTTCCCTGCAAGATAAGTTAATTCTTCTTAACCACCCACATCTTCAGGGGTGGCTTAGAAGCAATAAGTTTAAGTGCACCATTTGAGAACTTTGGCTTGGGACCCCTAGAAAATAGCTTTGTAGGAGGTGAATAATACTCATATGAATATGCAAAAAAGTTCTTAGTTTTGTGAACATAGCGGTTAGAAGAAACATGCTCATATTCATGAGTCTGATGATGGTTTTCCTATAAAACATTGGCGTTAGGGTGACCATGTTTGGTCCTCTGTCTGTATGAAGCCTTTGGTCCATATGATGCCTTGGGTCCATATGATGCCTTTGGTCTGGGGTTTGTCTTCTTCCTTGGTGGTGTCATGACGACATTCACGGGAAGCTTCTCAAGACAACTTCTGGGCACCTAGATCTTCTTAAAGGGTGGCCCATTCCTGCAGTTAGTACCAATATACCTAGCAAACACTTCACCATTCAGATTCTTAAACAATTTATAATTGGCGTCAAAGGATTCATCAATGACAATGGGGTTAGCACAAGTGAAGCCAGATAATAAGGTGGATGGGTCCACTGAAGGATCCTTAGCAGCAACCTAGGTGGTTTTGGGGTACTGCTCACATGTCCAGTAAGAACCATCAACATTCATTTTCCTCTCGAACTCAACACCCTCTTTCCTAGGGTTTTGGTTCAGAATCTGTTTCTTGAGGACATCGCATAGAGTCTGATGCTCTTTGAGGCTTTTGTACATGCTTGTTTCAAGCAATGTCTTCAACCTAGCATTCTCATCAGCAATTGTAGTGGCATCCTCAGTAGAGGGGTTAGTTTCCACATCAGCAGTTGAAGATATTGCAACATTAGAGGCAATAGAACATTCAGCAACAAAGACAACATTATCACGCTCAAGTCATTTTAAACATGGTGGAACAAATTCTTCCTGAGTGGAACTGATCTATTGAGCGAGTAGTGAATCGTTCTCTTTTTGAAGATTTTCATGAGACGCTATAAGTTTCTCAAGATCTTGCTTCCTTTGAATATAATCGTAGGAAAGCTTCTCATGAGAGGCTGAGAGATTTTCATGCGACTCTCAAGTTCCTCGTACTTAACACGAAGTTTTTTAATGTCTTCGATTAAGGACTGAGTTTGATTCATTTCCGTATCCAATAGGTCATCGCTTTTGTCTAGCAACTTTTGAATATGTTCTATAGTAGTTTGTTGTTCAGTTGCAATTTTAGCAAGTGACTTATAGCTAGGTTTGGATTCACATTCAGAGTCATCTTCACTATAGGTTTGAAAGTAAGCATCGCGTGAGTTTACCTTGGCACCTCGTGCCATGAAATAGTAGGTAGGAGCAGAGTCATCCTCATCATCAGCTTCAGCTTCGACAGTGTGACCAATGTCTTTAGTGTTGAAGATGGACTTGGTGATGAATGCTGAAGCAAGAGCCAGGCTTGCCACGCCTGAATCAGACTCCACCTCCGCCTCCTCAGAAGCAGTCTCCTCCTCTGAATCTATCTCCTTGCCAATAAATGCACGAGCCTTGCCTGATGAGATCTTCTTGTGAGATGAAGACTTTGAGAAGACTTTGAAGATTTCTTCTTCTTGTTGTCATCAGAATCATATTCCTTACTCTTCTTCTTCTTCTTTGATTCTTTGTCCCATTGAGGACACTCAGAGATGTAGTGGCCCGTCTTCTTGCATTTGTGGCATGTTCTCTTCTTGTAGTCACGAGATGAAGCCTCATCGTTCTTTGAGCTGGATCTTGAAGACTTGCTGAAGCGATTCTTGTTAGAGAACTTCTTTAACTTTCTCACAAGCATTGCAAGCTCTTTGACAATGTCTTCAGGCTCACCAGAATTGCAGTCAAATTCTTCTTCATATGAGGAAACGGAAGGAAATATGCCCTAGAGGCAATAATAAAGATATTATTTATATCTCCTTATATCATGATAAATGTTTATTATTCATGATAAAATTGTATTAACCGGAAACTTAGTACATGTGTGAATACATAGACAAAACATAGTGTCCCTAGTATGCCTCTACTTGACTAGCTCATTAATCAAATATGGTTATGTTTCCTAACCATAGACATGTGTTGTCATTTGATGAATGGGATCACATCATTAGAGAATGATGTGACGGACAAGACCCATACATTAGCTTAACATTATGATCGTTACAATTTTATTGCTACTGCTTTCTTCATGACTTATACATGTTCCTATGACTATGAGATTTATGCAACTCCCGAATACTAGAGGAACACCTTGTGTGCTATCAGACATAGCAACGTAACTGGGTGATTATAAAGGTGCTCTACAGGTGTCTCCAAAGGTGTTTGTTGGGTTGGCATAGATCGAGATTAGGATTTCTCACTCCGTGTATTGGAGAGGTATCTCTGGGCCCTCTCAGTAATGCTCATCACCATAAGCCTTGCAAGCAATGTGACTAATGAGTTAGTTGCGGGATGAAGCATTACGGAACAAGTAAAGAGACTTGCCGGTAACGAGATTGAACTAGGTATGATGATACCGATGATCGAATCTCGGGGGAGTAACATACCAATGACAAAGGAACAACGTATGTTGTTGTGCGATTTGACCGATAAACATCGTCGTAGAATATGTAGGAGCCAATATGAGCATCCAGGTTCCGCTATTGGTTATTGGTAGGAGATGTGTCTCGATCATGTCTACATAGTTCTCGAACCTGTAGGGTCCGCACGCTTAACGTTCGACGATGATTTGTATTACGAGTTATGTGTTTTTGATTACCGAAGTTTGTTCGGAGTCCCGGATGAGATCACGGACATGATGAGGAATCTCAAAATGGTCGAGAGGTAAAGAATGATATATTGGAAGCTTATAAACGGACACCGGAATGGTTCCGAAGAAGATCAGGGATTTTTCGGAGTACCGGGAGGTTACCGGAACCCCCCGAGAAAGTTATTGGGCCTATTGGGCCATAGTGGAGGAGAGGAGGAAGGCCACGGGAGGTGGCACTCCCCCCCCCCTTACCCCAATCCGAATTGGACAAGGGGAAGGGGCGCGACCCCCGTCTTTCCTTCTCCCTCTCTTCCTTCCCCTTTCCCCTCTCTGTTGATTGGAAGGAGGGGGGCCCAATCCTACTTGGATTAGGAGTCCAAGTAGGACTCCCCCCTTGGCGCGCCCTCCTTGGCCGCCGGCCTCCTCCTCCCCCTCCTTTATATTTGCGGCTAGGGGGCACCCCAAAGATACACCAAGAATTCTCTTAGCCGTGTGCGGTGCCCCCTTCCACATTTTACTCCTCCGGTCATAGCATCGTAGTTGTCGGGGATATACCCGGTGGTATTACCCGGCCGGAAGTATGACCCGGTCGGGATTGGTGACTCGCTAGTAACCCGCCTTGACTTGGAGATTCACGTAGTGACCCGCCCCAGATCTTTCCACTCACTGATGACCCGACTGGATTTGGTGACTCATTGGTAAACCGGTAGGCGGGTCAGAGGAGCGACAAGACCCGGTGGCCCAATGGGCGGTTCATGGAAGGCTGGTTCATGTTATGGTGGGCCGGTTTAAGAGAAAGGCATAAGGAATATTCTCCTATAAAGGAAGCAAGACTAGGACTCCACTTGTAATAGAGTAATCATGATCCTACTAGGACTAGTCATGTAACCCGCCCCTTTAACATATATAAGGAGGGGCAGGGCACCCCAAGAGGGACAGAAAATAATCAATAAGGCTAGACACAGCTAGAGGAGAGCCGGTTTACGACGACTCCCTCATGAGCATAATGAAACCTAGCCACAAACAACATGTAGGGTTGTTACCGGATGATGTTTCCCGGGGCCCGAAGCTGGCTAAATCCCTTGTCTTGCGTGTTGCGTCTCTCGATTCCGTCCAACCCCTCTCAAGCTGCCACATAGATGCGTTGGCCTCATGACTAAGTCCTCACACTAGGACATCTGACATCTAGGTGTGTAAGTGCCCTAGACCTTCACCTGCAAGCCGGATGAACCGCCCACCTCCGCTACTTCTGTGAGTAGCTGCGGCATCCGCGAGCCGCCATCCTTTTTCCCCTGGAACTGCCCCTGCCATGGTGTCAGTCGATCCCCCCCTCTGACGTGTCCGCGCTCATCAAGCCGGCCCTGCTCGCCTCTACAGACTAACTACGTCTGCTCTGGCCCTGACTACACCGCCTAAGTCACCGTCGTCTACTCTGATTCGCCTTCATGGCCTTTTCTGAGCCGCCATTGGAGTCGGCTCTCTCTGTTCCGCATCCTGCAGGTGCCCACAACACGCCCCGCCTGCCTCCAAATCACGACGGCCCGTCTCCGCATCAAATCCGCCACCGGCGGTCAGCTCTGAGCCGCCCTGGACTCCTCCAGTACTACTGCACGGTTGCATCCGCGTATTAAGCCGCCGTTGTCACCCTATAGTTTTTTCCTTGAGCAGCCGCCGCAGCTGAAACCCGCCACATCGCTTCCATTGTCTGTTAGGAGCTGCGCTGAGTCGCCCTTGACCGAGCGGCCCCACCTCTCCGAGCCGCTTTTGCGGAATTACTCGCCGAACCGCGCCTCGCCGGTGTCCTGAAACGTTGTTGACTGGAGAAAGGAAAGCAGGGAGCTTACTGGGAAGTTGAGGAAGAAAAGAAAGAGGTCGTAGGCCCGTGAGTTATCCAAGATCGGCCATGGTCCCGCAAATAGACTAAATGTATTAGTACAATTATCACTAAGCTTTGGTACGATTTCCAAAGGAGGCCATCATACTCCACGAAGAAGATTAAAGCGAAAAGCATGACAAGAGGTCACATAATAAGAGGTCAAGAATCACATCAGACTACTGTTTCGCTGCTTTTGTGTATTTTTCTCTGCCTGATAAAGCTACAACGCAACGCTGTTTTTGGCATTGCCCGACGGACACGAGCAGAGCGTTAAGTTTCCAGACTAGTAAGGACTGAAGGGAGCATGCATCATCCGATCAATCGAGCATCTGCTATCTTTTTTGTCGTGAGGAGAAGCAAACCTATCAAAAGCACAAGTTCCTATGCCCACTATTACATCAAAAGTTGGTCTCACCTAAAGCTCTTTCAAGTGGTCTGGTCAAACCTGTTTCCTGCCTGTCAATTGCTGCGTCTGCATGTTGGATCACTTTTTCTCTGTTCAAAGTTATGGTACTATGACCTGGACAAGTCCGGCGACGTGCGCAATACTAATCAGCGGTCGATCCGAACAAATCAGGTGATATCCATCTGAGTCTATTTTATTAACACATATTATTTTTCATCAAAGAACAATTACGTTGGTCTGTATATCTTTATGTGCAGGACAATGATTAATTCTAAAGATGGTGATATGTTGTGCATACGAAATGTGCGTTCGCATCATCACGCGCCGGCGTCCGCGCCCGCTTGTTGTTGAACGGGTGTGTGCAAGCCGCCACCCGTGCAGCTCGATCTACATCAACTCACCAGGACCACGCCATGACTGACTTGCCCGTCCGCACCGCTTTACAACACCACGGGTGACTCGCCCATCCGCCCTCGCGGCCGGTTCATGCGTCCGCACCGGCTTACAACGCGGAGGACAACTTGCTCGCCCACACTGGCTTACAACGGCTCGACCGACTCATCTGTCTACTCTTGCGGCCGACTCAACCATGATTGATTTCAGCGTCACCATGGTGATCATCAACTCCGCGGTGGATAATTTCCGGCCTAACATATCAGGTGATATCCATCTAAGGTCTATTGTATTAGCGCATATTATTTTTGTCAAGGAACAATTACTCTGGCTTGTGATGTTTTTGAGGCAGGACAATTGTTCACTCCATCAACATGATGTGGCTAACTCACACGTCCACGCCGGCTTATAACATCACGGCCGACTCAACTATCTGTGTTGCCTCTGAAGCCGCAGTCGTCTTTGCTATCCATCTCTCGTGGCCTGGTCTACATCAACACACCGGGCTGCACCTGTCTGCATGAGCTGTCTATTGAGTATAAAGCAAGTCACAGCTTGGGTAGCTCGGTTTTCTTTCAACAGATTGGAGGCAATTTATCATATACTATCAACCGCCATCTGCACTGGATGGCTCAATAGGCAGGCGCACAAGTCGCCGCCAGTACAGTTTAGATAACTTCAAATAGCTAGTTGGAAGGAACCATTGGCCGAGTTGTTGACATGGCTCATACAGATCATTTATAACCCGCCGCAGTCATCTCAACCTTCTATGGATTCATATGGCGCTATCAACACCAATGATATACACCTTCTGCTATAGTCAAATACGGAGAATCTCAAGACAACTCCTCGAGTCATCTTAAGACTCAGGGGCTATGATGACATGACTCAGCAAATGTTGCTGGTTTCAGCAAATTTAAGAACCCCAGGACGACGGAGGGAAAGATAACCCGGTCCTGGAGGCTACTGCTATATTGATGAAAATTTAAAGGCCATCAGGAAATTTCCGGCTTAAAAAGTATATGACAATTACAAAATCCCGGCTCAATGAAGAAGTTCTGGGTCATCAGAAAGGATTCCGGTTCAAAATCCGGTTCAAGAGACATCTCTCTCATAAAGCGTTGAAGCTCACAAATATCCGGTTTAAAAATCCGGCTCAAAGAAAGTCAGTCTCACTGAAGCTCTCCAAATATCCGGTTTACAATCCGGTTCAAGGGAAATTTATCTATCACGAAGCTTTGAAGCTATCAAATCCGGTTCAAAATCCGGTTTGAGGGGAAATCTATCTCCCACAAATCTCTGAAGCTATCAATATCCGGTTCAAAATCCCGGTTCAAGAAGAATGTATCTCTTGCAAAAAGTTAAAGGTTGTTGAAGAGGAACTATTGCCATGATGCGCGGTTTAAATATGGGTATCCTGTCTTATTGGCTTATCATATTATTGATCACATGGGGTTTTCCTGCTGATTTAAGCGAAACTATGATTACCCTTCAAATCCGGCCTATATGCCACTCTTACAAAAAGCTTGGGGGCTTCATACCCAAAATCATAAGGAGCCAAAGAGATTTTATTGCAAAGCAGAACTCAAACATAGGCGACCACTGAGCACAACTCAAAATGTTACCTGGGGGCTCTGTTTGCACAGCAACAAAGAGTTTTAATGACCCTTGTAATAGGCTATCAAGCCAGGCTTGGAAGCCAGGTGTATTCACCTAAAACCCCGGGTTATCCTGCATTTTTAAGTAAGTCACTCCGTCTAGGTAATACTCGTATGACCCACCGAATGTTTGGCAAGTCAATATTATACAGACCCTGAACTTGTCAAAGTTAAAACGACGATTGGTTAATGTGAGGTCCATCTTAAAAGGCTTTGTAAAATGGTTTAACTCAGTGGCCTGGCAGCCCATGAAAAGTCTTGATTTTGGGCCTAGCAGCCCATGAAAAGCCTCACATCTTCCCATAATTTTATTTGACAAATCTTTTCTTTTTATGAGGTTTACAACATTTTATGATAAACCGGTATTTATTAACCCGGCTGGCTTCTGACTATAAGTCGCCATTATAAGATAAGATAATTATCCGGTGTTTATTAAAGCCAGTCTGGCTTTGGACCTTAAGTTGTCAGTATATATTTGGATTGCGCCATTGGAATCATGCGCTTATAAGTCATTGGATTATATTATTCAAATCTTTAATAGCCAACATGGCTGGATTTTTATTATGGTTATCAATAACCAGTATTATGATTGAGGTTTTCAAAGTCGCTTTGGTGCAATGGCTATTATTTTATCAATAGATATGATTTAGTCTACAGCGGAAGGAATAGTCCCGAGTTGCTACAGGCTTATGACCCGGCACTTGGGGGCTACATTATTCAGATTGAGATTACATCAAATATGCAAGTCCCATGTCACTGCCAGCATGCACCATGACATTTGGGGGCTAATGCAAAGTCATTTTGCTCACCTTGTTGAAGACCCGACTCATCACATCATAATGAGCCGGCCCTTGGGGGATACCAATTGCTCCTGTCAACAATTCAAGGTACACAAGTCTTAAATCCATTATATTGAAGGGTCCACTTCTCAGTTGGTAAAGCACAAAGCTCTTAACCTTGTCGACGTGGGTTCAAGACCCATGATGGGGGTTACATCGTAAGATGTTCTTTTCAAAGAAATATATATAAAGTCCTACACTACAAAAAAAGACACATCCGTGACATTTTGGGTCGAACAAATTTTTTTCTGTCATACATATGACACTTCTATGACGATAATTGTGACAAAACTCGGTATCATCATAGATGTGATGGGCTCCTACTTCTATGACAAAAAATCACGAAAGAAAATGGGTTTTTCGTCCTGGACGGGCTGGAGACGCACCTGCATGACATTCTTGGGGCCGTCCATGAAGTAAAAAACCGTGGTAGAAGCGAGGGCGAGGAAATTTTTTGGGAGATCCCGGTTACGGTGGTTGGTCGGGGGCCGAGCGATGCGCATTTCTCTCGTACACGTACGCACGTGTGTGCTAGGTGTTGGCTCAAACTGAACCCGAGCGAGGCATTGGGCTCTAACTGAACCCGAGCGATTACACTGCAGGTTACATGTTACTGAACCCGAGCGATCGATTCCTTCGCTACTGCTGCTAACTGAAGCCGAGCAATGCTGCCTCTCTGGATGAACAGTGAGCATTGCGGGGGGGGGGGGGGTGGATGAACAGTGAGCGGTGGGAGTGGATGAATAGGACCCGTGGTGTTTCCTCTGGATGAATAGGACCCCAATCGATCGAGCCGATTGGGGCTGGATGAACAGGACCCCGTGGAGGGCTGGATGAATAGGATGACCCCGTGGAGGGCTGGATGAACAGTAGATGGTGAAGGGGTGGATGAAAAGTATCCCGTTGAGGGGTGGTTGAACATGAGCCCGTGGAGAGGGGTGGTTGAACAGTAGCCGGTGGAGTAGCGCGCGGTGGATGCTGGATGAACAGGAGCCCGTAGATGAACAGTCGCAGGTGGAGGTTGGAGGAGGTCAATGGTGGATGAATAGTACCCGTGGAGGCTGGAGGAGGTCGACGGTGGAGATGAACAATATCCTGTGGAGTCTCGTTTTACGGTACGCCACACCCCTCCCAATGAATAGGACCCCCGTTTCAACCCTAGCACTCCAACACAAGTCCGTTTCGTCCGTTTTGCGGTACGCCACACCCCTCCCGATCAATAGGACCCCCGTTTCGACCGTAGGAGGTCCATTTCCTCCGTTTTGCTGTACGCCACACCCCTCCCGATGAACAGGATCCCATTTCGAACATGGCCGGTCGAACACAAGGCCGTTTCCTCCGTTCTGCGGTATGCCAGGCCTCGTTTCCATCACATGTTCCGTCCAAGCCCTCCCGATGAACACGACCACGCATTCCGTTCCGACCAGCCGGTTGGCTCCCCATGAACATGATGACGATGTTGTTTCTCTGTTCCGACCCAGCCATTTACACGAGCCCTGGCCGTATGTACGCGCGAGTAGGCGTTCGAGACCCTGCCCGTATGTACGTACATGGCCATATTTTCTTTCTTGCACCTTGGCCGTTGTACGTACATGTACATGCTACGTGCGCGCCTCTACTACGACACATACGTGCCTCTACTATGACACGTGCGCACCTCTACATCGACCAGTATATATGTATGTACACGTTCGCGACCAGAATGACAACGCTACGTACGCTTCGACTAGGTGGGTCCCGACTGTCAGGCACTTCCTTGCCTGCGAAGATGTAGCTGGTGATTCCTAGCAGTCAGGTGGGCGAATCGTTTTGGTTTATTTTTGTCCTGACGCACTTCCTTACGTGCGAAGGTGTAGCTGGTGGGTCCCAGCAGTCAGGGGGAAACATTTTTTTCGCGAAATACGGTGGCCCGTCCGATGGGTCCCTCCTGTCAGGTGGAGGAATAATTATTTTGCGCTTAATAAGGAGGCACTTCCTTGCGGTCGCCGTGGACCCAGCTGTCAGCCTCTCCACGCACAGTACTCTTCCGATGGAAGTCGGTCGTTGACCACATTGACCATGCTGCGTCGAGAGCACCACGGCGGTGGACGACGGCGAGGCCTAGGAAGGGGACGACGCGGAGCCGGGGAAGACGCAGCAGTGGATGCCCACGCGAAGAGGAGTACGAGGGTTCACTGGTTCGGCTACGGTGTGAGGCTGCCATCGCTGCAAAATAACAGGGGGTGTGGGTGAGTAGAGGGATGGCCTGGCCAGCGGTGGGAGTAGTAGCGGGCGGTGAGGCCTCCGCGGCATCACAGCCGGCGACGGGAGGCAGGAGCATGCGGCACGACCAGCGCTGCTTTGGGCGGCTGGAGCACGAAGACCAGAGGTTGAAGAAGCACTACGGCCGTTGGATGGACATCGTACGGTCACTCGAGCTAGAATCGTTCATATTGACTAAGTTGACAAAGCCCTCCGTCCCCGTAAACTTAGTAGGCCCACAAGTTAGCCTCCCACCAAGGTGAGTCCCAGCTAGCAGGGGGAGTATTCATTTTTTTGTGCGTAATAAGGAGGCATTTCCGGTGGGTCCGAGCTGACTGTAGGGGGGACGTTTTTTCGTGAAATACAGAGACCCTTCCGGTGGGTCCCAGCTATCAGGTGGAGGAATAATTATTTTGCGCATAATAAGGAGGCATTTTCCTGCGTGGGCCCCTACTGTCAGCCTCTTCCGATGGCTGTTGTTTGTTGACCATGTTGACCTCGCCGCATCGAGAGCACAAACACGATGGATGAGGGCGAGGCCCAGGAAGAGAACCACCCAGAGCTGGCGAAGCAACCGCAGCGGATGCCCACGCTGAGGGGAGAACGAGCGCTGACTGGTCGGCTGTGGGGTGAGGCTGACGTCGCTGGAAAATAATAGGATGTGTGGGTGGTTAGAGGGATGGCCTGGCGGCAGCACGGCCAGCCACAGGAGGAGGGAGCAGGCAGTCCCGCTGGCGCTGGTTTGGGCGGCTGGAGCAGGAAGATCAAAGATTGAAGAAGCACATCGGCCGTTGGATGGACATCCAACAGTCACTGATGTGTGTTGACTAAGTTGACAAAGCCTTGTGTATGTGTCAAAAAAAAATTAGGACAGCGTCATCGTCAACCTAGTAGGCCCAGAAGTCAGCCTCCAAATCTATGGAAAACAGCATACAACCCATTAGCCATTATTTTCAATAATTTACAACCAATTTGCTAATTCTTAAGGATATTTGAAGCCCATATTCTTTTTATTATCATTACAGACCATATATTCTGGGCACTGCTAAAAAATTGAACAAAATTTTGCATATTTCTGTGGGGTCCGAACTCTTTTGATCACAAAATTTCGAGTCATGTTAAAAATAATTTTCAAAAAATTATATCAAAATAAAATTTAAAAAACAATTCTCCGCAAAAAATGAATGAAATTTAGAATCTTAACTAGCAAGGTGCCCGTTCGTTGCACGGAACATGAAGATGCATTTGTATGAGTAGTTTATCTTGTGGGAGAAAAGATGATATTTTAATGTAATTGCCAGTTGGCTTTGGTTTTTATAAGAGTAGAGAGTAGAGAAATCCTAAAAATATGATATTTTAATGCAATTGCCGGTTGGCTTTGGTTTAAAAATTTACAGCCCATTTCTTACAACTTATAGCCCATTTTGTGGGGAAGCCCATTTCTTACAACTTATAGCCCATTTTGTGGGGAAGCCCATTTCGAAAGATTTGCAGCCCAGCAGGGCTGAGAAAAGCAAGTAGGCCTCGGTTTTGGTATTCTCCAAAAAAGAACTATGCTAGCCAATTTCAGAAAGAAAAAATATATCAACTGGGCTCGTCATGTGCTTAATAAAAGCATAAGCGTGGGCTAGACGGGCCACAGCCCCCGCACAGCGCGCAGTTGAGCTCCGTCTCTGAAACTGAAAAACAACTGGGCGAGCTGCTGGGTCCCTGGTGTTATCCGCTCGTTGTGTAATTTTCTTGTTTATTGACTACATTGACAATGGCGTGGAGCCTAGTTGTCAAACAATTAGGAGGAAGTATTTTTTTGGCTTGTAATAACGAGGCACCTACTTGCGAAATGCAATGACCCTGGTGGGTCCCTACTATCAGCCTCTCCACGTATAGTTATCTCCTGATTCTTCTTGGTTGTTGACCATGTTGACAACGCCAGACGGTGGCGGGAACAGCGAGCTAACCAAGGCGGAGAACAACGGCAAGGCCTCGGACGGGAACGAACATCAGCCATGGAAGATGTGGCAGTGTAGTGGCAGGTGGAGGGGAGTACGAGGGCAACAACATGCAAGTCAAGCATACAAATGGTACAAAAAGCCCAAGGATTAATTGTTCATCAAATTTTTAGACAAAACCCAGATTGAACATGACAGTAGCATCTAACCCAACCACTCTTTTTTGCAGTCACAAACAAATGGACCGGTCTGATCCATTAATACAACATCCTGTGCAAAAAAATTTATTTTAGGATGTCTACAACTTATTGTAAATAGAAGCCGACCACGTTTAGAAGCCCATTTGTCCACCTGAAACTTCTTTTTTTGCTGTTCAACATGTTCGTTCGTGAGAAATCTCTTGCTGTAAAAATTAAGCCTCATGGACAATAGTAACCTCGCATTCAACAGGAGGAATGTGACAAAGATTCTGTTTGCCTGGTTGGATGCATATCGTCCCAGCGTTATTGTCCTCAAACCAATGTCATGAGAACTGAGAAAATCCTTGTGCTTATTACACCAACGATTGGTTATATGTTTTTCTCCATGTGGTTCTGCCTAAGTAGACATGAAGATTGAAAACAGTTAAGGTCCGAAAAAAGAGTATGTCGAAAGAACGACAGCTGAATAGTTAATTCTAGTACAATATATACGGGCTTTCAATGTGCATGAAATCATCACCTCTATGTATAAATTCTGCAGAGATTGAAAGCATCACAGCAAGCCAATAATTATGTCCAGATCATAACTATACATTCTGATATATATGATCTTGACAAAATCTAGCAGCATTGATAGGCTATCAATGGACGAACTCTTCATTGAGCATATAACATAATATTAGTACCCAAAGTGTACTCCAAGATGATATAAAACTTATGTGCACAAATGAAAAATGCAGCATATGATTACAAATGTGTAGATGATAATATACGGTACCTGAAAAAGTGAGGATCCAAACACCAACTCCTTGTGATTATTAAACGGGTCACGACTTACACCCAAGGTCTCCAGTTTGGGCGCAGAGACGACAGTTATTTCTGAAGGTTTATAAAAATTATGAAGGAGCAACCTTTCAAGTGAAGGGGCATCTTCGATGATGAGCTGCTATCCTTCAAAACAAATTCCAATGCTTTTAAGGTGAGGCGACTTTATTTGGAGACAACTGATACCGATTTCTATTCCCAAAACAATCAGCAAGCGCTCCATGGCAGGGCAACTGGAGTGGATGATGTTGTGCAGTGAGGCCTCCGATAGATAAACCACCACAAGCGAAAGTTTTCTTAGCAGTGGGAGTCGAAGCATTTGTACCAGATCGTTTGGTAGATGGCACTGGGCGAAGGTGGCGGTGTGGAGAGAGGAGCAAAACCGCGAGATGGACAACGGTGGTGTGGGCACGAATTCTTGGTATGTTCGTGGTATGGAACTTTTGTGGTAATGGTAGAACTCAAACTGGTGGAGTTTTCCGAATTCAGGGGATGTCAGCCAAGCGTCCACCTTGCCGGGTATGGGCAGCAGGTAGCTTGTCGGGATGCAGAGGCATTGAACAGGGCCCTGCTAGTGAGAAGAGACGATGGCTCTGAGGAGATCAAATTCAGGAAGGACAGATATCTGACGACAGTCGAGATTGAGGGGTGCGGTGCGCCATAGAGGGCGCCACCGAGTTGAGAGGACTTGTGTGTGCCAGCAATCTGTAGTGGGGAGAAGCGAGATGATCTCCTCAAGGATGATGCCTGGGAGATCGCTGATGCGGTCCACCGGAGATTCTACCGGTTCCTCAGATCCGGGTGGGGGGGCTCGCCGCTTCTCCCCGCGCACCCGGGTGCGGGATCGACAACCGGCTTCGCTGCTGGCGGGAGCCTCATCTTCTTGGCGCTGGGGCCAGCCGACTCCATTTTCCTTGTGGGCATCGCACCGAGCTCACGGGTTTGAGCAGAGTAGCCAGAGATGAGCCTAGTGGCAGTGCGAGTGGGGAAGAAGGAGGGCTGGGGATTTCTGTAGGAGTGGAAGAAGAGGAGCATGTATTTTCTGTACGAGTGAGGAAGAAGGTGAGCCGGTTTTCTGGACGAGTGAGGAAGATTGGGGAGCGGGGGGAATTGGGTGGGGAGACGGATGTGGGAGAGCAAGCTGTTCGTGTTTATAAGGCTCGCTGCACTAACTACTCGCTTTTTCCCAAGAACCGCTCTCTTCTTTTGCGTTGCTGCGTTGGAGCTGGCGCATGGGCTTGGCTGACTGGCCATGCATGCAGGATGCATGTGCCCGCTGGCCACTGCATGCGCCTGGTTTGTTACTAGGCCTATTTAATAGGGTGGTTACGGCGTAAATTAAGGAGATTTATTTTCTCTATGTGCATCCACCAAATTAGAGGATGCGGTACTGGATGCAGACACTCACATTAAACTAACATTCAGAAGAACAAAAGTTTAGCATGTCTATGCATCTCAATGATTCACCATACTATAACCAATATACAAAGCTGTGAGAAGGTGTGGAAATAAAGAAAATCGGTCGATGCTTCTCTGAGCAAAGGGCCTCCCTGCGCACGCATTAATTTCCTGGGCATGCTTGTTTATTCTCAATGTTGCGAGCACTTTGAGCATGTTGGCAACTCCACAACTAGCTAGCTGCCTCATCTTGCAATTGATGCTGACACATTTGCAGCAAACACATGAGGCAATAGAGATGACTCAACATGGGTCCATATTGTGCAGTTCCCCTGATATCATATTCATTGTCCTGAATCTGAAAAGATAGGAAAACGGTAGCTATACTTAAACGGTGTTGCAAAACAGTAGCACATATCAATAGCTCGGCATGACAAAACACGATCATCTCGACGAAGGGGATACTGACCTTCCTGAGGAAGATTACATATAATTTCATAAGTCCTTGGTTGATTTCCACCTTCGGCTGCACTGCTTGTTTGCTCCTCCACACATGTCAGGATCGTTCCGCACTGCATTGTTCCTAGTCAACGTACGAATAAGATAATTTCATCTTGCGGTGGTCATTGTACCTAGTTACGAATGTAGGAATACCTGGAGCACCATGAGGTTAGCTGACAGCAGGTAGATGCAGCCATATAAATTTTGTGCGGTGCTACCAAAATTGGGTTTGTATCCCTTCCCGTTATGAGAATTCTTCTTGAAGTTGGTAGAATGTGACGGCTTGTTCTTTGCATCAAACTTGCCTTTCCCCTGAGATTTGTTCTTGTTGTTTTGGGGCTGGTTGGGTTGGAAGTTCTTCTCGTGTACCATGTGGGCACTAGAAGCTCCCTCAGCGACCCAAGCACGTGTGTCTTTTGCTCTCGCCTTCTCCTCAAAATCAAGAGTGCTAATGAGATCCAAAACAGAAAACTCATGTCTCTTGTTTTTCAGAGAAGTAGAAAAATCGTTCCACGAAGGTGGAAGCTTGGCAATGATGGTCCCAGCAACAAATTTGTCCGGCAACACACACTTAAAGTACTCAAGTTCCTTAGAGAGTGACTGTATCTCATGAGTCTGCTAAACAACAGAGCGCTCATCAGTCATCTTGTAGTCACAGAATTGCTCCATGACGTACAACTCGTTGCCAGTGCCCGAGGGCCCAAACATGGCCTCGAGCGCATCCCACATGTCTTTGCCGCTGTCAAACGACATATATGAATCCACAATGGAATCGTCAAGAACACTCAGCAGAGCGGCTTTGAAGAGGGTATCCATGTTCTGAAAAGCTTCCTGCTGTGTAGGATTAAGATCGCCCTCAGGCTTATCCTTAGTGGCGTCATAGTAGTACATGATCTGAAACCAATATACTGCTCTTGTGCGCCACCTTTTATATTGCACCCCCTTAAAAGTAGGCGGCTTCAAAAGCGCAACAAAACCACTCAGAGTAAATTGCCTGTAATCAGGTTTTTCGATTGGATTGTTGAATATATGAGAAATTTAGTATGAGTTTTAATCCGAATAAGCAGTAAATAGATCATGACGACAATTGCAAACATCAAAGTAATGATGCAGACTAAACTAGGAGGACAGAATCACGTACTGTACAGCGGGAGCAGAACCGATGTGGTTGATGTTGTCACTCATGTCATTGATGAAGAGGTTACCAAGGTCGGGGAAGAAGGCTGTCGTTGAGGAAGTCATCGCTGGCAGCAGTCACAGGAGTGTGCTCCCCAAAAACCTGATCGCCCCTCTCCCGTACAGGATCACGAAAGGCGGGGTTCGGAGGACTGCTGTCCCTTCTCGCGGTGCACGCCGGAAGGATGGCTGGAGAAGAATTACGTGGCGGCGCTAAGATCTAGAACATTGCGAAACCATATGATACAGTGGCGGCTAGGGTAGAGCATGTCAGGTCGGTCGTGCGAGTATAATAGTAGGCCTTTGGCCCCCAAACCCCATGTCCAAGTCAATAATAGCTCAAAAAAGTCAATAATAGCCCCACCAAGGTTTGTCTGAAAAAATGGAGTAATTAAGGCGTCCGTTAGTCCCTTTAGTCTAAATACAATATCATTAATAATGGCCCCACCTTTTGTCTCACAAGGTATGTTGGAGTACAACCGGCTACTCGTTTACAATCCACTTCTCTTCTCTCTCCTCTTCTCTCTCCTTCAACTAAGCACAAATACTATATTTAAATCCTTATAGCCTGCTTATGTCATCTAATTGTAGCTCCCTCCATTTCTTTTTAGTCTGCATATAAGATTTGGTCAAAGTCCAACTTTGTAAATTTTGACAAACTTTATTGGAAAAAACATCAACATCTACAATACTAAAGTTATATGGTATCAAAATTAATTTCATGATGCATCTAACAATATTGATTTCATATTGTGAATCTTGATATTTTTTTCTATAAACTTAGTCAAAGTTGACAAAGTTTGACTTTGACCAAATCTTATATGCAGACTAAAAAGAAACGGAGGTACTTGCTCTAAAGTTACTATCCACTGTGTAGTCTGAAATACCGGGCGTGCAGCGGGCGGTGCCCTCGATTGGCGCACCGCTTCAACGCCGGAAGCAGTGAGAGGTTGCGTCGCCCTGACTTGCCATCAATGTGGAGCGGTGGGCTCAGCTGGCACCGGGCGGGAAGCGCGCGCGGGAGGGGGAGGGGTTTTTGTTGGGCCAAGAAGGTGAGAAGCCAACTTGGGATCGGTCCAGACGGGGAAATATCATGTGCTCCCATACTCTGCATATGACACTAGTCTATGTTACTACTCCCTCCTTTCCTTTTTATAGAGATGTTTGGAGTAACATTGTAGTAATATGTTACAGTACAAGTTACTCCCCACTATGACCAGCCTTGGCCTCTCCCAGTGCTCCACCATGTATAGCTACTAAGCCTGCCATGTAGGCATAAAATATGATGTGGCACCAATAAACTAAGCACCTATGCATTGAAGACTTGAGTTACTAAGCCATTTAATGCACTTAGCACCTCATCTAAAGAGCATTAATAGTATAGCCAGCTGTTGGCTATAAGCCAGTGCCATGTCATCTATAGCCCATCTTATAGTCAACATGTACAATAGTAAATCAAAAGAGTGTACTACTACTTTTTTATTCTGTGGCCACCTTTCATTCTCAAAAAGTGCCTAGGAGCATGTGCTAGAGCTGGCTCTTCACGAAGAGCCCGCTTACCTTCTCTCTCTCCTCTTCTCTTTCCTCCAACTAAGCAGAAATATACTAATTTATTCCTTATAGCCCGCTCACTCAGCTCTATTGTACTTGCTCTAAGAACATCTAAGCACTTACTAGCACCCCCTTGACCGTGGACCTTGACGGTGTACGTCACCTTGTGTCTCATAATTTTCCTCCTCATCATTTGAGTCCTAGAAGATCTCACCCACATCATCATTAGCAAGCAGCCGCCTTGATAGACAACGTGCGCAGAAGGAGTAGAGGCGACTGGGGACGCACCACCACCATGTCGTGGGCACTCTGTATGTGCTCGTGAGTGTGCAGCGTGCGTGTTTTTCCATCGGTGCTATCTCTAAGGCCGAGGCTGCGGTCGTCTTCGTCTCCGACTGCGACTAGTAGTTGAGCAACGACGACAAAGAGGTGCTGCAAGAGATGCATATGCGCCGTTGCGTGCGACCTTTGCCGTAGCACGACAAACCGTACGTCGCCACGGATGGCGCACGCCTCCATGCAGCCGAGTGTGTGCGCATGCGTGTGTTATTCACGTGCATTCTGCGGCCAAGCGTGTGTGCATGCACGTCTTGTGTACGTGCATTGTGTGCTCCATGATGTGCACGTATGTGCATTAGTTGGATCGGATGGAGTTAGTGTGTTGGCTTTGTACATGTGTGGTTGCATGCGTCCTGTACATGCGAAAAGTTCATGTTCTTTTATTTGTTTATAGGTGGGCAAGCGGCAAAAAACAGGGGAAAACATGCAAGGTTCCTTACAGACGCTCCACAGCAAGGTTCCTTGCTCCTCCTCGGTCATTGGGAATCTATGCTCTTCAACTCTTTTCTTTTACGTGAGCTTTGTTCACCCGTTTCCCAACACATGAGACATCTAGCATCAAGGTGCATGTGTCATGCAATAAAATGGAGATAATCAAATAAACAGTACGTACGTGAGTCGTGCGGGGGGGAAAGCGGGGGGAAACCCTTTTTTGTAAGTGAGTCGTGCACTTCGATGGCACCTACGCAATATTTTTTCTCCTCGATGGCACGTGAATAGTGCACGTACTCAATGACGGAGCACAGGATGGTAGCAATGACATGGTCAACCTTTTTTTGGAGAGAGTATGTACTACTTGTAAATAACTTTGATGTGTCCCGTCAACTCGCAGAACGACGAGAAGCTTGATTATGCCTTCTCCCTTGCCAACGCGTGCGCGGTGGCTCGGAACACGAGGAGAAACTTTTGCTTACAAGCGGTGGACGTGCAGCAGTTCATTTGGTGTCAGATTGCCAGAAGCACTACTGTAGAACCATCGACTTCCGAAAGAGGCGAAGAGCGAAGCGCAAGGTCACCTACTAACCTTAGGCTAGGCGTAGTGGGAGTAACATAAGTAGGGGTACCTCCTTTTTTTATTCTAGAAACAACCACACGCAAATATCAAGGTGTTGGTTACGTAGAACAAATTTCCTGTAGTCCGTGCTCAGCCCTCCTCTATCTCTCTTCTCAGCCAACCAGCGGACGCGCGGAGCCCATCATCCGTTTGCTCACATGCAGCCCCACATGTCAGTGAAAACGCAAGAGGACCCACTGAACCTGCACATCTTTCACCTCGACGTGCTGGTGACGAAAAACAAATCCAATAAAGATCTTCGGTGGCCGCTTTTGGAGTTACTCAAGAGTAGTAAGATTCTATTTATAGTTTAACCCAAGATGCACATCTCGTGGCTTCAACTACCACTCTATTTTCTTTCATGACACGACTTGGATGCTGGATGTCCCACGTGTCGGGAAAAGGAGGAAGAACCCGACCAAATCTTTGGATCTGCTCTCGGATTAGACTAGTTGTGCTAACTTAAAAAAAATTATTGTGTACTCCCACCGTTCCAAAATACTTGACTTCCATTTGTCCAAAAATGGATGTACCTATATACTAAAACATGTCTAGATACATATATATTTTGACAAATAGAAGGCATGTATTGTGCAACGGAGGGAGTAGAATGGATGCAAGTTTTTGTATTGGGAAGAAGAGTACATCCATATATTGATAGAGCATTGGAGTTGGCCTTACAAGTGGGACCGCAGTTGAGGAAACCGACTATCGGCAAACCCCCACCTCGCCCGCCGCGCGATGGCTGAGTTAGAGAAACTATGAGGTTGAAGAGATTGCTCTAGCACGGGCTCCAAGAAATATGGTGTCAGATGGAAGTCGTGCTGGTGGCGTGTGCCGTACTCCTGGACGTGAATGCTTGTTCTGGCCCATGCCACCCTACTACTCCTACTACTTACTTGTATAGTACTAGTATCGAGTATTTGAGGTGATGGTCATGTACAATATGGCTACAGCAAAGGCACCCGCACGACGCGCGAAGCATGTGAAGCTAGTACAAATAGTGTACTACTATTGTTGATTGGCCTCATCCGATAACCTGTTGCAATGCACGTACAATTATGTATTCGGAAAATATTTTTTTGCCTCGTCGCACCACTCACTCACAGAAGCAACCCGAAAGCCATTCATAAATTTAGTAAGTTTATCACAGGCATATCATTTTATTACATACAACAGGTCAACAACCCACATCGACAACAAGGATACATTATAAATACTAAAGTTTTCACCACACAACAAATAACAAGCAATGAAATGAACTTCAACTCAACCATTCCTCGGTGTTGGAAATGCTTGCTTTGAACCACAAGTGATTCTCTGGGACGGGCCATCTATTGTCGATCTCGAGACCAACGCAGGACTGATCATCCAGGCTGAAGCGACCTACTATATCAGTACCAAGGTCGGGAACCACCCTAACGTCCGAGGTATAGACACAGTTGCTTCTCATAAATGGTACTAGTAACGTTGTGTCAACAACAGTTGGATCCCCTTTCACCATCATCGGATAGTTTTGTCCAAGGAAGAGCGTGTTTTCTCCAAGACTATCAATTCTATACCAAGGAGAAGGTGTTGGCGCTAGCACACTAGTATCCATCCCGAATACCATGCAACGGGTGTTGGAATAGGTCCGGAGAGTGCGACCATGGGAGACAACATGTGCTCCCTCAGTAGTAACATCATCAGTGGGCTGTATACACACAAGAAGAGGTGATCCATCGGAATTAGTTGCCAGGCGCCAATGAGTATATACGTTATGCTCATCCTCATGCTCGTGATCATCACCATCGCCATCTCCCCCTTGGTTATAAAAATTTTCAAGTATAGGTGGTGGAATGTTCATAGGACCTTGGAAACACAAGTTAATTAGTAAAGGGAAACTTGCTAACCCGCATGCATGTGGATGAAACAATTATAATTACGGTGGAAGACAAACGTACCGAAAGTACGAGGATCCCATGCAAAAACAGTGACATGAGCGGTGGAAGCAAACACAAGACCCTCGTATTGAATTGCATCATAGTACACATCCATGTATAGAAACTGATTTTTGAGCAATATCCATCGAGTCAAACCACCAAGGATGGCAACAAGCTTGTCGAAGATAGCAACAACTTCATAGTTGTTGTAATTCCAAGAGCGGTTGGGAACTCGACAAATTGCTATCTTTCACAGAAGACAGTCACCATGATCGTATTTGAACATGCGTACAATACTGGTGTGCTCAACCTCTGGGCAGTCTGCTGAGATTTTTGGAAGTGGAACCCGGTCACGAGTGTACACATTCACAAGTTCCCACTCGCAGTTGGACCCAATGTAAACAACCCAATCTCCATTTGTGCCTGCCCAAGCCTTGCCCTCAAGCGATGGCATCTTAACATCATACGTATCATTATCAAGCGGCATCAACTTGCACAGGGCGAGGCCTCCATCATGCCGGCGCCAGTCATCAGGGTCACGGCGAAGAAGATAGGGGAGATCAAACCGCTCCTTGACTCTTGGGTTCCTTGTAATGATGTTATTAGTTGAGTCGAGAATGGGCTTGAACGAAACTGCCATGCTAGCCGAGGTGATGACGTCGCACCGATCAATGAGTTCCTCCACCACGTTATCTTTCAGATCGGGGCAAGAATAACGGGGTCGTTTCCGACCTGTTCCCTCCATGGAGAAGACGATCGAACAGTGGCAGAAGAAAGGGTGAAGGGCTAAAGGAAAATGGAGGAGGGAGAGGAAGAGCGTGCGACAGCAGTTCCAAATCAAGATGGAAAGGCAAAGAGTCGGTGGACGGTTGCTAGTTTGCCACGGTTCACGAAGAGGCGCCCCGGCCTACACGTCCGTTCAAAAATACTCCTACTACTTGCCGTCGTCTCACTAATATGTCAGAACGGGACCACATGTCAACGAAACATGGTGTGTAATTTCTCGTGCAAAATGCGATCTGGCCGCGTTGGCCCGAGGTGTCGCATTAGTTTTTTTTTTGAAAGTTTGCCGCATTAGTTATCGACCTTTATTTTTTTTAACATGCAATCTGAATGGATAGCTCTTGTGGTCATCACACGTGAGCGGATAGAGTGATGGTTGATTCGCCCGAGCAACTTATTACTGTGGGAATATGGGAGTACCAGCGGATTCAAGGAACGGATAAATGATGGTTTCTTTGTCCGAGCAACTTACTGTGGCGAAGGTGGGGCTCTGTGATTTGACTACTCACTAGTCATTACTACTACGGTGCAATGACCAGGGTGAATCTTTCCCTGAAGTTGTGTTGTGCACTCAATATTGCTGCATGGCAGGTGGAGCCGAATGAAGGATGTCCAACATGTCGGCAAAACGAAGTTGAATTGTTTCTGGCATTGCTATCAATCCTTCAGGATTTGTTTATATGTACGCATAATTTTGATGAAATTGTACTGTGATGCTATGAAGGTTTCAACTTTGGTTCCCATAGGAAAAAAAGGTTTCAACTTAGGATTCATGTGTCTTGCCTCGAGATTATCTCATTACAACATTCCATCAAATACAAATGAAACTACCATGGCTAATGCATCTCAATGGTTCGCAGATTAGTGCCAATATTCACATCACAACTGAAGACAAAGTTGTGAGAAGGTGTACAAATAAAGAAAAACAATATAATTGATCGATGTTCTTCATAGGCATGGCTCCATTTCCTTGGCACAGTGTTCATTGCTTGGCAGCTAGTTTCACCCAGCTCTGTAGCAAAAAAGAGGTGTATGAAGGACACCACAATCTGATCATTTTGTGCAGCTCCACTAAAATCGAGCGGACCATCCCTGTTTGCAAAGATATCCACTCAGTGTGATTACAATAATAGTGGAACAAGATGATGAAACATAACACACATAAATAGAAGCCGATCACCTCTACGATCTCTCTTTAGGACTAACTTCTTGTTGGAGAAGATTAGGCACGGAGTTGGATGAGGAGGATAGCAAAACCAATCTCCCTTTCCATAGTCCCACAGAAATGTAAAAACGTTGCCCATGTGACATTTTGGCGGAACTGCACAAAACACTCTTCAGAAAAGTGATTTGTGCAGTTCACCAAAAGGTCGCAATAGCAACGAGGTGAAAATGGATAGCCCTGTTTGCAAAAGGAGGTCGAAAGGAAACAATTACTGCCCAATAACACGAGTTGAAGACACATACGCCGACAAAAAAGAAGCATGTTCCATGTAAAAAGGGAAAGATATCACATGGTGGTTTATCAAAAATGGTTTCAGGACGAGATTGCAAGATGGAAAGTATGCCAGCCGAGATATGATTTAAGCAAACAACTAAAGAAGATCCACATGCAGCAACGTGGGAAGATGGGCAGTGGAGCAAGGCCGGAGGAAGCTATACATGAGGGTCATCGAGATGTTACTAGGAGGGCACCGGCGGCCGGGATCTGCCCATACTGTGGCAACGAGCAAGTGGCAAAGGCCCTACCGCGGCGGAGTTTGGTCAGAGAGAACGGCGGGTACCGCAAATCGGGACGAGCTGCCTCAACGCCGTCGAACGGAGAGACGATGCATATCCTCCCTTTCAGCCGGCGGACGGGATGCGACCGGATCACTGACCAACGCTAAGAGAGAGAGGCCACGACGGCCTTGTGTGAGATGGTGTGACAAGAGACAAACCCATTTTTCCATTTTCCCCACGGCAATCGTTTTATATTCTAGGTGTGGTACCCGACCCTCCTTCGAGTAAACAACCGCTACACGCGTCGAATTATCACGTGGGCTGCCTTTTCGTACAAAAACAAACTCCACCGTATACCCGCGCGGGTGTGGCCGGGAACGAGACGTGAGTACGTGCATCCTGCGTGCACTTCTTCTTTAGATGCAGCTACGTACGTGGGTGGGTGTGAGAGAGATGGTTTGTGCGAAACATAGGCAATGTGTTGATGATATCTCAAGCAGAAAACCGTAACATATGCAATGTGTGTGAAACGGAGTCATGGACGTGAGATATCAATAGAATTGAAAATAGGGATGAAGTGTGTGGCTACGCGATCGATAAAGAGTGCCATCGAATTTGTATTTGCCCACATCAAAGATACAGGGCGGCTGGCCTACTAGAATTTGAGAGGGCAGAGGTGCCGTTCTTCTCCGTGGCATGGATACGTACCTACAACGTTCGACTATTGGTGTGTGTGGGTGGGGGAGGTAGAGACCGGTCGACTAGTATATGTGTGTTGAAGGAGAGATACCTAGCTATGTATTGAGGGAGATCGATCGACATCCATGGATATGTGTAGCAGAGGAATAAGGTTGGGAAAAAGACAAAGATAGAGCATCGAAGGGTTGGTGGTGGACTAGCGTCTCACAAATGGTGGGAGAGGCCTGCTAGACAAATGGAGGGTATGAGTGCAATATCAATAAGAGAGGGCGGGGGATGTATGTCTGTCTATGCACGTGCGTGTGAGAGACGGGTCGGGAGGTATTCAAGGATGATGAGGGGAGAAGATATGGTTGTGGTAAGCATGCGTAACCACATAGGAAGATCAACCGTCGTGTGTCCGAGAAAAGGAGAGACATAACTAGCGAGGTAAGTGTATCGGTGCTTGGTGAAAACGAATTATAGTCGATCTGGCTATATGTAGGGAGATCAGTTCATATACACGCATGCATGTGTTAGAAGCAAATAAGGTCCGGAGAGGCAGACAGGGGGAGAGGGTGTGGTTAGGAGGTGGTGCGAGAGGCCTACCATGTCGAGGGGGGAGGAGTGTGCGAGCATGTGATAAATGAAAAGAGGGGCGGGAGTGTGCACCTGCGTGGAATCGTATTGGACATATGGGGGCATGGACGGTGAGAAGAGAAGAGGGGAAGTATATATGTGTTTGTTGTAGGCACACTTGGCTAGAGAGGTATATCGACCGGTGTGTGCCAGAAAGAAGGAGCCGGGGGCCTACACACACCGCTGGTGGACGACCTAAAGAGAAATAATGAACGTGTGCGATGGAGGGGACGCTAAGGGTGTGTGAGGGGGGCGGGCGTGTGCATGCACGATAGAAAGTTAGCGCTAGCTAGCTGATACGTCTCCAACGTATATATAATTTTTGATTGTTCCATGCTATTATATTACCCCTTTTGGATATTTATGGGCTTTATTCTACACATTTAGATCATTTTTGGGACTAACCTACTAACCGGAGGCCCAGCCCGTATTGCTATTTTTTTGCCTATTTCAGTATTTCGAAGAAAAGGAATATCAAATGGAGTCCAAAACGAAAGAAACCTTCGGGAGCGTGATTTTTGGAACGAACAAGATCCGGAGAGCTTGGAGTGCAAGTCAAGAAGCTCCCGAGGACCCCACGAGATAGCCACCCCCTGTAGGGCGCGCCCCCTATCTCGTGGGACCCTCGGGCATCCACCGACGTACTTCTTCCTCCTATATATACCTACGGACCCCGAAAACATCCAGGAGCAACACAAAACACAATTTCCACCACCGTAACTTCTGTATCCGCGATATCCCATCTTGGAGCCTTCGCCGACACTCTGCCGGAGGGGGAATCGACCACGGAGGGCCTCTACATCAACATCCTTGCCCCTCCGATGAGTTGTGAGTAGTTTACCACAAACCTACGGGTCCATAGTTATTAGCTAGATGGATTCTTCTCTCTTTTTGGATCTCAATACAATGTTCTCCCCCTCCCTTGTGGAGATCTATTCGATGTAATCTCTTTTTGCAGTGTGTTTGTCGAGATCCAATGAATTGTGGGTTTATGATCAGTTTATCTATGGATAATAATTGAATATTCTCTGAATTCTTTTATGTATGATTGAGTTATCTTTGCAAGTCTCTTCGAATTATTAGTTTGGTTTGGCCTACTAGATTGGTCTTTCTTGCCATGGGAGAAGTGCTTAGCTTTAGGTTCAATCTTACGGTGTTCTTACCCAGTGACAGAAAGGGTTGCAAGACACGTATTGTATTGTTGCCATCGAGGATAACAAGATGGGGTTTATATCATATTGCATGAGTTTATCCCTCTACATCATGTCATCTTGCTTAATGCGTTACTCTGTTCTTATGAACTTAATACTCTAGATGCAGGCATGAGTCGGTCGATGTGTGGAGTAATAGTAGTAGATGCAGGCAGGAGTCGGTCTACTTGTTATGGACGTGATGCCTATATACATGATCATGCCTAGATAATCTCATAACTATGTGTTGTTCTATCAATTGCTCGACAGTAATTTGTTCACCCACCGTAATACTCTTGATATCTCGAGAGAAGCCTCTAGTGAAACCTATGGCCCCCGGGTCTATCTCTTATCATATTTGCTTTCAATCTACTTTTATTTGCATCTTTACTTTTTGCATCTATATTATACTATACCAAAAATATATTTATCTTATCATACTATCTCTATCAGATCTCACTTTCGTAAGTGGCCGTGAAGGGATTGACAATCCCTTTATTGCGTTGGTTGCGAGTTCTCAGTTTGTTTGTGTAGGTGCGCGGGACTTTTGAGGAGCCTCCTACTGGATTGATACCTTGATTCTCAAAACTGAGGGAAATACTTACGCTACACTTGCTGCATCACCCTCTCCTCTTCGGGGAAAACCAACGCTAGCTCAAGACGTAGCACTAGCTACAAATAGAAGAGGATCGTGAAGGTGTAAAAGACGAACAAAGATCATAATTCATTATAAAAAAGTGGATATGGATACTTGAAGAAGATGTCATAATGTAGAACATTGATTATAATTTGGGCTAATGTGTGGCTTTTGCAACTCAGGTCTAAATACTTGTCATAATGTAGGGGGCGGGGCACTATACTTTGTGTGATAAACACGGTGTACGTATGGAACATGGTTTAGATTATGAATATATAGTTAGTACATCAAATGTACTATTATTTGGAATCAACATCAAGTGTATTCAAAAAATAGAATTCGAGTTCATGTAGTACACATAGTTCATATCTATCTCTATAGTAATCACGTGGTGTGTTATTAAGGTAATACACGAATGATGGTTGAAGTTGGCAACAATCATGATTGTAGATTCTTATTGAAATAGAGAAACGAATTCAATTTAATTCGAATTGCAGCGGTAGTATAGACATTTGGAATGCACTAAAATGTTGGTATGAGTAGGTTACATGCATTATACAGCAAGCGCAAAAATTTAATCGGACATAACATGGATTCATACTCCCTCCTTCCATCTATATAGGGCGTAATGAGATTTTTAAGACCGCCTTTGACTATTGACAAGATTAATAGTACATGACATGCACAATGTGAAAATTATATCATTGAAAGAACCTTTCACAGACGAATTTAATGGTGTGCTTTGTGTAAGTTGCATGGCATATATCATTGCTCTAATATTTGGTCAAAGTTAGCATCGAAAAACGCATTAGGCCCTATATAGATGGAAGGAGGGAGTAGCTTTGAATAGCATTTGTATAGTGAAACAGGGCAAGACTCTCTCTTTGTGTGGTGTGAATAGTTTTATTTTTTTCGTTTTCTTTTTGGTTGAGGGAAGTGCGAATTGATTTGGTACGTACAAGTAGAATATTACTACACGTTAGGCTTGTCCCTAAAATTCAACCCGCATCTTGTTATATCCCGAAAATGCAGATATCGTGCTCTCAAAACTGGCGCCTTCACAACCCGCGCCTTGCTATCCCGAAATTACAACACGCGCAAAAACTCCCTCCAGCTGCCAAATCCCGACACGCGAAATCCCCCTTCTAACCCTGAGTCGAAAAGGCCGCTAGTTCAAATCGGTGGGGGGTAATTTTGTAACACACCCTACATTTTGGACAAGCGTGTCCCTAAGTCATGCTTCACCCCCTCCCATCGCCCCCTTTTCACCATTCAAAATCCCAGGCCGCCATAACCTCTCTGCTCCAGCCGTGAAACCCCACCCTCCTCCGTCCGCCACGTCACCGTTGCCTAGCCGAAGCCTCTTCCCCGACGATGTCGTCCACCGCAATAGCTCGACGTCCCTCTTCCACCTCCCCGGATGAGGATCTGTCGTCCATATCGCCGTCCCGCCAGTTCAGCCGCCCCGTCCTCCACCTCCAAGGAGCTGGTCTGACGATCGCCTCATCTATCACGGCTGCTCCATCCCCACAGCATCGCCTTAACCTGCTCCACCGGAACCGCAACATCCTCACCAACTCCTCGGACGAAGCCGAGGCCTACTCGGCCCCACCAAAGAGGTTGTACACTCATAGCATCACACCTTCTCCTTAACTCAACCTCCCAGCGCTGACGGTGCTCCATCCCACACCCCCATGGAGCGGCTACTTGAAGCCGGCGCCGCGGGCGGCATCTCCACGGCGACTCTCCCCTATTGCGAGGCCCCTTCGGCGGCGGCGTCCATACCAGCTGGATCTGCTGCTGCTGCTCCAGCTCTCGCTCGCTCGCTCGCGCTGCTGCTGCTGCTCCGGCTCTCGCTCAATCGCTCGCTCGCCCAGCTGTTGCTTCTGCTCTCCCTCTCGCTCGTACTGCTGCTCTGCTCCGATTAAGCCACACTTCAGTCGACTGAATCGACTTTTGGGTCAGTCGATTTTCAGGGGTTGGGGGGCTCGCCGAAGTTAAGGAAGAACCACCCGCAGCGGGGACGGGGGCTCATCGGAGACGTACCCCACTATCTATCTTAGGGTTCAGGGTGGCTGGTCGGGGCGGCGAAGGTGAGTTGTTTCGAGGCGGCGAGGCGGCGCTGGGGCCGGCGGTTCGGGCGGTGGTGGCTGGCGGCTGAGGGGGGTGCAGGTTGAAGATGAACTGCAGGCCCTCCCTAAACTACATGTCAAGTGCCTCTCTGCTACCATTGTGTTCAATTTCAACAGTAGCATTCAGATTCCACTATAAATTTCAGTTCCGACAGTTAAGTTCAGAGTCAACAGTTTTTACCTCATCTGTTGTAGTCAGGTGGTTTTTTGTGATGTTAATTTTACATCCATTTTACATCATCTATTGGAGATGCTATTAGAATCCCACTTGAGATTGATGATGTCTATCTTGTGCTGCTTCAGCCTTGACATCTTACGGCTCACCCGAGCTGCTCCAACGATAAAACCATCCATCACAACAGAGCAGTGCCCTGGACGCCGTCTACAGATTCCTCAGATCTTTCTCCACACCTCCGACGGCCACCTCTGCCTCAACTGCTTCAGCGACCAACCCAATGATGTTGAGGTCGACACAGCTATGACAAAGAGGTTGTACACTTGTTGCATCACTTGTTACTATACATTCACGTCCATCCATTAGGGCTATTTTGGTTCAATGGAAGAAATTAGTAATAGGGAATTTTCCAATGGCACTCTACTATTCAATTATTCATGCATTTTGTTGAAAGGAATGAAGCAAAACATCCACCTGGACCTACTTTTCAAAATCCTATGCATGAAAACAAGACCAAGTGCATTAGTGCCAGAATAACATTCTAACTGTACATGCTTTCATATGGTTTCACTTTATTTTGGCCATGTTTCTTTGCATTCCTCTGCTCTTCCAATTCCTGTAAACCAAACACCCAAGTTGACAGAAATCCTGTGTTTACAAATGCTCTGTTTACCATGTGCATATTCCTATCCTATTCTGGTGTTTTTCCTATCCCTACGTTTTAAGAATCATGCAAGCCAAATGATCCCTTATAGAATTACTTCAGTTACAGGTACGTGTCGAAGGGAACTTTGTGTGGTTTGTCCTGCTCTTGCCGCGACGTCGTCCACCTCACCTGAGCTGCTCCATCGACAGAAGCATCCACCAAACCAGACATCACGACTCCTGACCGTCTTTCGCCGCATCAGATCTCCTTCCCTGCTGCCGGCACCCACCGCAACGGCATCAGCATCATCGACTCAGCAGATGAACCTAAGGAGTACACGGGTCCACAAGAGAGGTTGCACTCTTTTGTTTCTGCTTATGTTATGCGTTGCTTAAACTTACCTCCTACTTTATCGTCCTGTTCATCTCTTGGACTCCCAAGTCAGGTCCAAATTAATGTTCAAACTTGAGTTCTAAATTAGTTGTGGGGCACATATCGAGGCAGCAATGAATAGTATGTCTGTCTAATATCTGGTTCACCTAGGGTATGCCTATGTTGTTCATCTTGGGTGGAAAACAAATAGTAAAGCAATCATCATCTGTCTTTTTATTAATTTAAAGCAATCATCAGCCTGCTATCATTATTTTTGGATCCATCCACTGGTTGTTACCATCACTCTAAATTTCTGCATGCTCTCCTTACATAATCTCACCATATTTTTTCGTATGCATGTCAGATATTGTACACAGTCATGCTGAACATGTAGAGAAAAAGAGAAGAGTTTTGCGCGGCAATACAATGTCATGCAGACATTGCTCCATGGTGGGTTCAATGGCAAACCCTCCCCACACCTCTCCAAATTGTAATCCAGAGGAAGATATTTGTTCTGAGGCGGATTCAGACACCGCTGACCACTCCTATTTACCCCCCAAGGTGTTTGCTCTACCTTGGCGTGATGATGTTAGTCATATCATGCATATGTTGCCTTGCAGTGCCTACTTTTGACATCATATATGTCATCTGCTTAGTTTAGACATGTTCTTAATGCCACTTGTTTAGTTTCTATATCATATATGGGAATTATGCAGTCTCATGTCTTTTAGCCAGCCATAATATATGTGAAATGTGCAATGCCATCCTGTTTAACCAGGCATCATATATTTGAATGATATCTTGCCCATCCTTTTCTTCATTACATTTCCATTTGTCGACAATGTTTGTACATTAAACTACTCTTCCTGTGAATGAGCCATTTGGGTGGGAGATGGAAAAATCTGTAGTGAAAACAAGGCCTTCAAAGCAGACAGTGCTACCTGTCGAAGCAGATCTCTTGTTGGGTCCCGATACCTCCTTAGAGATGGATTCAGAGACAGATGACCAGTCCTATTCACCCACTGAGGTGTATGCTCTAACTTGGCACGGTTATACTGCTCATATCATGCATATGGTGTCTTGCATTGCATAGTTTAGACATCATATACACAATATTCAACACCATGTTCTTAGTTCAGACATTATACCAAATGCCCTCTGTTTAGCATATAAATCACATATGTGAATTAAATGATGCGATCCTAATTACTTAGATAACATGTAGGTGAATTATGTCATGCGATCATGTTTAGTTATTCATCATATCTTTGAATTATGTTATTCTATGCTATCCAGTTTAGATAGACGTAATATATGTGAAATTATGTCATGCTATCTGTTTTAGTTAAACAATATACATGTCAACTATTTCATCCCCTCTTTTTTCCACACTATCTATTGCATCTGTCTCTCATACAATGTCTGTACATTCAACTATGTTTCCTATTTATCATCCATTTGAATTGGAGCGGGTGATGCCAATATCTAGCGGACTAAAAACACGGTCTTCAAATAAAATAGTGCTACCTCTTGGTGGAGATAGCACCCCGGTTGTACATGCACAAGAACCAGCCCTACCACACATAACCCAAACTCTCGCAGATTGTACCCCTACTGCGATGTACAGAGAACTAGCTTCACCTAATCTAACCCAAACCCCAACCGATAGTAACCCAGTTCCTGTTGACACAGCACCATCTCCACCACAGAGCTCCCAAACAAGAGCAGTCAGTAAGGCAGCTCCAGTGCCCAAAAGGTCAGTACTATCACGGCAAACCCCAACTCCACCAGTTAGTATGCCTATTCCTATGGAGGAAGCACAACCAGCTAGTCGTAGTTTAGCATCTATCACATTTGATGTTGTTAAATCATATGTGCGTATCTTCCCATCTTGGAAATATTATACTGAAGATCAAGGAAAATGCCAGTTGCAGGTGTTTGTCCAGCAGTTATGTGTAAGTAATGTTATTCATGGCAATTACTTTGCTTCGTCCCATACATCCTACCTCCATGATGGTTATAATACATCAAATTTTCCCATTTTTCTCTATACAGAAGGACCGATCTGGAAACTCAGGATGAGGTAACCTGTGCTAATACCTCTGCTATCTTCAAGAATGCTTGGTGGCAGTATCGGAATTACCTGAAGAAAACGTACTTCACCATCAAAGAAACTCATCAAATTCCCTTACGTTCTCTTAAGACACATTTACTGGACGATGACTGGGCACGCCTTGTTCTGTACTGGTCCCGAACCAAGAATGTGGTAAGGTCTATGAGCTCATTTTCTATTTTTAAGTATTATATTCTTGTGTCTTACTGTAGTCTGTTCATGTAGAACAAGTGCCTAAACCTGAAGAACAACTATTCTAATTTAAGATTCCATTGCTATCATAGTTCAAAAAAGCGCTAGGCGTTAATTGTGCGTTTTGCCACCGCCTTGCGCTTTACTGACCAAAGCGCATGCTTATGTGCAGTTATGCCCAGATTAAGCATAGTTATGCGCAATGTGTTTTGCCAACGCCTAGAGCCTAGGCGTGCTTAAGCGCTCGCTTAGGCGCGCCTTTTTTAACTATGATTGCTTTACTCTTGTATCACTGTATTTACTCATACAAACTTATTTTTAAATTGAAGGATCCAATCGAAACTCCAATGGAAGAGCAGGTATGTTGACGCATGTTTCTTTAACAGGTTTTCCCTTATCAATAGCTCTTTTGATTTCAATTTCAATTGTGTATACAGTTGACTTTCATATCATGCACATTACTAGCATCACAACGGAGCCAATAGTGTTGTTGTACATGTAGACCCGTGGTACCCATCTAAAATCTTGTTGTGCCGTGTAGTTTCCAACGCTTTGTATTCTTTCACTGCTCCTTTGTCTTGAAGTTTTATGATTTGAACCGTGTCTCTATTTTGATTTGGCAAGACAATGCAGTGACCATAGGAGATAGATATATGTTTGTTTGATGCTTTTATTATGTACTAGTACTTGGCAATAGAAGACTTGGTAGTTTAATCCTGTCCACCTTACTAATGAACTGGTTCACCGAAATGAGTTTCATATACTAGTACATGCTAAAATTGTTATGTGTCTGCTTGTTTCTTCTTTTAGAGTGCTGATAGAATATTGGGGAAGAGTGCCTTATTAAGCAATGGTAAAGGAAGTAATGGAGATAAGGTTCAGGATAGTGACACATCCTTGTTGGTCTCCAACAAAGCTAATAAAATAGCTAAGGAAGACTATCTTGAAGATAGCAAGACAACCCCAAAGTCCTGTCTTGGTTTAGTGTTCGAGTTACTGGCCACTACCGCTTGCACAAGCTATTCAAACTCACTGTCTGAATCAGTTCGGTTTCTTGAGTCTCAACTACAAGCTAAAAGACATCGATCAGCTGTGCTGCGACAAGAAGCGGAAGGACTGCGGAAGTCCCTGGAGCATTCAGATGCATACTTTCTGGTGCAATGGCAAGCATTGGAGGATTTTAGCGCCAAACAAGACAGAACTAATCAGCTTGCTAAGCTTATTGCCAGCATGGTGGATACCCAGGATAACGTTTCTTGAGCTCTTCTAAAGTTGTTTCAGTTATGCTCTTGTTTTGCTGTCGCGTTTATTTGCACTGGTGGCCAATTTTGACGGCCAGTGTATGTAATGTGCTGCTTTGTTCCCTATATTTGCACTGGTGGCGAACTTTGATGCCTAGTGGATGTAATATGTGTAATAGCAGTAATAGGCTAGCGTTAATTGCTTGCTTATTTATTTCCTTATTTTCTTGTTTAGTTGTTTGCTTGTAGTCACTGCAGTTCTTTTTCTGTGTTTTTCTAGTGGCCACAATAGCCTATTTTTGGTAACTAGGCCAAAATAATCATGGCAACACACGAATTATTGTAACCATGGGCCTCCTGCAGGCCGTATGATCGATGGGCCTTCTTCCGGCTGTAGGATCCGTTGGCCTTCTATACGGGCCGTAGGATCCGTGGGCCTTCTATACGGGCCTTAAGGTCCATGGGCCTTCTACGGGCCGTAGGGTCCATGGGCCTTCTACGGGCCGTACGATCCATGGGCTTTCTACGGGCCGTACTATCCATGGGCCTCATACGGGCCGTAGGATCCATGGGCCTTCGACGGGGCGTATCATCATTTCACCAATCATGGGCCGTACTATTCGTGGACCATAATGGGCCGTTAATAGGCCATATTTGATAACTCTATGAAAACAGCCCAACGGGTTTTTTTGACATGAAAACGGCCCAACGTATTAACGTTCCGCAAACGGGCCCACTGTAACGATGGGCTGAATTTGGCCCACAAGCAGAAAATGACAGTAACGGGCCGTATGTAACCGAATGTTGCAAATGAGCCCAAGAATTAATGGGCCCTGATAAGGCCGAAAAATAACTTGGGCTAGAAACGGCGCAATGGAATAACGGGCCGTTAATGGGTATAAAGTGATACGCTGTTCATTTCGGGCCAGTTTCACCACGGGTCGTTAATGGGCCGAGAGTTACAAAGGGCCTCATATGGGCCGGAAGTTAAAATGGGCTGGAATCATATTGGACGGCCCAGATGATGCTACTGGGCCTAATTCGGATAGGGCGTAACGGGCCCTGGGTTAGCGGGCTATAAATGGGCTATATGCGAACAGGCCGTTAACAGGCTTTCCGTGGGCCGACCCGCCACCTTTTGACCAAGTCAAACGGGTCAGCCTTTTCACAGGAATAGGCCTCTATTGGGCCGTGCCACATGTCGACGTATCATATGCGCCTTCGGTCCAATGAGCGGATGACATCTGTCCCAACGGTGAGCCGACACGTGTTTCCTCCAGCCAATGATGATTTTACACGTGGAAAATCCCCATTGGTCGAGGCTGTTAACGGGTTATCGGATCCAAAACCGACCCGATAGCTTAACGCGTTCCGTTACGGTGGATGCCACTTGTCGGTCACCCTTGATGAAAGCACTTCTGTGACGCGCGATTTATCGTCATGGAAGTGGACACTTCCGTGATGATAATTTTGGTAATGTCATGGAACACTTCTATGATAGCACAGGTATGACTATCTTGATTCTGTCATAAAATAGTCATGGATGTACATGCATGACAAAAAATGCGACCTACTGTGACAAACACGTATCATCACGGAAGTGTATTTTTTTGTAGTGCTAGCAAAATATTATCTTACTGACCAGGCCCTTGGGGGCTACACCTTGCCGTTCGAGTATACATGATCATATTGATAAAGTCCCTACTCATTATTGCATAATGACTCGGCCCTTGGGGGCTACACTGGTTGAAGTTTTTATGAGTATAAGGCAATTACAAGTCCCAGGTTGCTGCAAGCATGACAACCCAGCACTTGGGGGCTACATATATGGAGTATTCAGTCTTTACTAGTGACTGAGATGAACAAACATGGATTTCTTCAAAGTGGCAGTATATTGAAGCAAGTCTTAAATCACCACTTTGCTCTGCTCAAGACATGGGGGCTACAGGTAATATGGATATAAAGGAGAAATATCTTCAAATTCTCAGCTTTGAGCAAACCAGATTGACCCGGTGTTTGCAACAATCATGACCCGGCGGCACCAGTAATCATGACTCGGCGTCACCAATAACTATGACTCAGTGTTATCAATATTTACAAACTGGATTTTTTTGGCAATGATAAACCGACAAGTTCTACAAACCGGCTGAAAATCAGATGAGTATTTCAAGACCAATATTTTTGTTAAGCATTGGGAGTTGAATCAAATATTCTTCACAATATATATTTGTGAGAAGCTGATGACCCACAAGTGTAGGGGATCGCAACAGCTTTCGAGGGTGAAGTACAACCCAAATTTATTGATTCAACACAAGGGGAGCCAAAGAATATTCTTGAGTATTAGCAGTTCAGTTGTCAATTCACCCACACCTGGATAACTTAGTATTTGCAGCAAAGTATTTAGTAGCAAAGCAGTATGATAGTAAAGGTAACAGTGGCAAAAGTAGAGATAATAGTTTTTGGGTTTTTGTAATAGTTGTAACAGTAGCAATGGAAAAGTAAATAAGTGAAGAACAATATGTGAAAAGCTCGTAGGCAATGGATCAGTGACGGATAATTATGCCGGATGCAATTCCTCGTGTAATAGCTATAACATAGGGTGACACAGAACTAGCTCCAGTTCATCAATGTAATGTAGGCATGTATTCCGTAAATAGTCATACGTGCTTATGGAAAAGAACTTGCATGACATCTTTTGTCCTACCCTCCCGTGGCAGCGGGGTCCTAGTGGAAACTAAGGGATTGAGGCCTCCTTTTAATAAAGAACCGGAACAAAGCATTAGCACATAATGAATACATGAACTCCTCAAACTACGGTCATCACCGAGAAGTATCCCGATTATTGTCACTTCGGGGTTGTCGGATCATAACACATAATAGGTGACTATAGACTTCCAAGATAGGATCAAGAACACACATATATTCATGAAAACATAATAGGTTCAGATCTGAAATCATGGCACTCGGGCCCTAGTGACAAGAATTAAGCATAGCAAAGTCATAGCAACATCAATCTCAGAACATAGTGGATACTAGGGATCAAACCCTAACAAAACTAACTTGGTTACATGGTAAATCTCCTCCAACCCATCACCGTCCAGCAAGCCTATGATGGAATTATTCACACGCGGCAGTGAGCATCATGAAATTGGTGATGGAGGATGGTTGATGATGACGACGGCGACGAATCCCCCTCTCTGGAGCCCCGAACGGACTCATAGCCCTCCTGAGAGAGATCAGGGCTTGCCGGCGGCTCCGTGTCGTAAAACGCGATGAAACTTTCTCTCTGATTTTTTTCTTCCTAAGATGGAAGATATGGAGTTGGAGTTGAGGTCAGTGGAGGTCCAGGGGGCCCACGAGATAGGAGGGCGCGCCCTATAGGGGGGCCTGTCTCATGGACAGGCCGTGGGCCCCCTGGTGTATTTCTTTCGCCCAGAAATTCTTATTAATTCCAAAAAGTGCCTCCGTGGATTTGCAGGACATTCCTTTTCTACACATAAAACAACATCATGGCAGTTCTGCTGAAAACGGCGTCAGTCCGGGTTAGTTTCATTCAAATCATGCAAATTAGAGTCCAAAACAAGGGCAAAAGTGTTTGGAAAAGTAGATACGTTGGAGACGTATCAACTCCCCCAAGCTTAAACCTTTGCTTGTCCTCAAGAAATTCAGTTGATAGACTGAAAGTGATAAAGAAAAACTTTTACAAACTCTATTTGCTCTTGTTGTTGTAAACATGCAAAGCCAGCATTCAGGTTTTAGCAAATATTATGAACTAACCATACTCACAATAGCACTTAGGTCTTAGAATTACTCATATCAATAACATAATTAGCTAGCGAGCCATAATAATAAAACTCGAATGACAACACTTTCTCAAAACAATCATAAGAAGATATAACAAAATGGTTTCTCGCTAGCCCTTTCTGAGACCGCAAAACATAAATGCAGAGCACCTTTAAAGATCAAAGACTGACTAAAAATTGTAATTCATGGTAAAAGAGATCTAGTCAAGTCATACCCAATATAAACCAATAGTAATGAATGCAAATGATAGTGTGCTCTCCAGCGGGTGCTTTTTAATAAGAAGGGTGATCACTCAACATAAAAGTAAATAGATAGGCCCTTCGCAGAGGGAAGTAGGTATTTGTAGAGGTGCCAGAGCTCGATTTTAAAATAGAGATTGAATAACATTTTGAGTGGCATACTTTCGCTATCAACGCAACAACTATGAGATGGTTGTATCTTCCATACTAAATGCATTATAGGCAGTTCCCAAACAGAATGGTAAAGGTTTATACTCCCCCAACCACCAACAAGCATCAATCCATGGCTTGCACGAAACAACGAGTGCCTCCAACAAACAACAGCCCTGGGGGAGTTTTGTTTAATTATTTTGATTTGCTTTGATCTTTTTGGATCATGGGACTGGGCATCCCGGTTACCAGCCCTTTCTCGTGAATGAGGAGCGGAGTCCACTCCTCTTGAGAATAACCCACCTAGCATGGAAGATATTGGCAGCCCTAGTTGTAACATGAGCTGCTCGAGCATACAAAACAAAATTTCATTTGAAGGTTTGGAGTTTGGCACATACAAATTTACTTGGAACGGCAGGTAAATACCGCATATAGGAAGGTATAGTGGACTCATATGGAACAACTTTGGGGTTTAAGGATTTTGGATGCGCAAGCAGTATTCCCGCCTAGTACAGGTGAAGGCTAGCAAAAGACTGTTAAGCGACCAGCTAAGAGAGCGACAACAGTCATAAACATGCATTAAAATTAATTCACACCGAATACAAGCATGAGTAGGATATAATCCACCATGAACATAAATATTGTGAAGGCTATGTTGATTTGATTCAACTACATGCGTGAACATGTGCCAAGTCGAGTCACTCAATTCATTCAAAGGAGGATACCATCCCATCATACCACATCATAATCATTCTAATAGCATGTTGGCACACAAGGTAAACCATTCTAACTCAAAGCTAATCAAGCATGACACAAGCAACTATAATCTCTAAATGTCATTGCAAATATGTTTGCTTCATAATAAGCTGACTCAGGAACGATGAACTCATCATATTTACAAAAACAAGAGAGGTCGAGTTCATACCAGCTTCTCTCATCTCAATCAGTCCATCATATGTCGTCATTATTGCCTTTCACTTGCACGACCAAATGATGTGTATAAAAATAAGAGTGTACGTGCATTGGACTAAGCTGGAATCTGCAAGCATTCAACTCAAAAGAGAAGACAAGTAATATGGGCTCTAAGTTAAATAAATAATCATGCATAAGAGAGACACTAAGCATTTTCAATATGGTCTTCTCGCCCCCCAAAGGAAAGAAAAGAAAATAAAAGTATTTACACGGGAAAGCTACCAACGAGAAAGAAGAAGAACTAGAAATCGTTTTGGGTTTTCATTTTAATTTCTACTACAAGCATGGAAATTAAACTAACTATTTTTTTTGGTTTTTCTCAAGGTTTATCAAACACACAAGAAGAAAACTAGAAAAAGAAATTTAAACTAACATGGATGATACAATGAAAGAGTATGAGCACCGACAACTAGTGTGTGAACATGAATGTAAAGTCAGTGAGAAATACGTACTCCCCCAAGCTTAGGCTTTTGGCCTAAGTTGGTCTAATACCAAGGACCGCCGCTACTCTCCCCGGTGTAATGAGAGGTGTAATCAGGATACCACTGGCTGGTCATCTCTGGATCCCACTGGACAGATGATGCATGATAGGGGCCCAGTTCAGGTTCCGGCTCAGGTTCAAGTTCTGGAGTAAAAGCTGGGGCTCGATGATTGGTCACCTCTTCCAGTGTGACGAGAAAATTTTCTGCAAGCAAATCAAACAACAGAGGAGCGGGCAAAATAATAATCTCAATGTGTTTCTTATTGAATCTAAGTTTATACAAGAGCATCCTCTCTTTGTTGTCGACAATAAACTTGTGTGCTACCATGCTCTTGTAATCTAAAATGTGAGGAGGCAATATTGTCTCCTCTTTCTCAAGGTGCCTAATGGGTATCTGAAAATTCCTAGCAAGACATGCAGCATAGATGCCTCCAAATATGGGGCCTTTTGTACGATTCAGGGCTAGCCGTTTAGCAACGACGGCACCCATACTAAAAGTATTGTCTCCAAGAAAGGCATGTTGGAGAATGATAATATCAGGAACACTTAAGTTTCCACTATTTCCACGACCAATCAAGCATCTACTAGCAAATATGGCAAAGTAGCATAAAACAGGAAAGTGTATGCTAGAGACTTTTGCCTCGGAACCCTTCTTTGGCTCCTCTACAGCTATAGTGTTAACAAAGCCATCCACATCTTTACGATGGGGTTCCTCTAATTCTTCCTCATAAGGTATCCTACACACCGTGCAAAAATTACGTAAAGACATTTCTCTGAATTCATCATATAAATGAAATGATACTGCAGGCGGTGACTTCTTAGGATAATAATAAAAGTTTTGCACGAAAGTATTAGTGAGTAAGAGATACTGATCAATCCGGTCGTTGATGAAACCAGTGAGGCCTGCAATATCGATCAAAGAATAAAAATCTTCATGAATTCCGGCTTCTTTCAAGAAATCATTGCATGGCCATTCACACGACTGCACTTCCGCTAAGCGAGGAAGATTATACTTAGCTTTTTCCTTCTCTTTGGCTTGTTTTTCCTGAGAGCCATGGCTAGAAGATCCCCTCAAGAATTTCCTTAACATTTTCTGAAAATTTCTGAAATTTTAGTAACTTCAAAATAAAAGTGAATAAAACTTAACAAGAATGGTAGCAACTACTCCTACAAGTGCCTAGAGCCTATATGATGCATCAGAATTACTTGGAACCTCATAAATTTAACATGCAAGCTCAAGAACAGGGTCACCAAGGCAGCAAGTATTTGCAATGAATAAATCACTAGAACAAAAACTAATTGAACCAATGGAGGAGTCACATACCAAGCAACAATCCCCCAAAGCAGTTTTGTGAATGGAGCTTTGAGCAAGGAGATCGAAAATCGCAGCAAAATGAGCTAGAACTCGTGCTTGAGCTGGATGGGGATTTTTTTGGGTAGAAGATGAAGTGTGTGGGTGCTGGCATAACTGGAGGGGGGCCACCAGGGGCCCATGAGACAGGGGGCGCGCCCTATAGGGGGGGCGCCCTCCACTCTCGTGGCCTGGTGCTTACCCCTCCTGCAGTGATTTCAGTGCCTAAAATCCTCAAATAATCCATAAAAACATACTAAATTTGCAGGGCATTTGGAGCACTTTTATTTTTGGGATATTTTTTATTGCACGAAAAACTCAGAAAACAGACGGATAATACTATTTTTGCTTTATTTAATTTAAATAACAGAAAGTAAAAAGAGGGTACAGAAGGTTGTGCCTTCTAGTTTCATCCATCTCATGATCATCAAAATGAATCCACTAACAAGGTTGATCAAGTCTTGTTAACAAACTCATTCCGAATAACACGGAATCGGAGAAATTTCGAATAACACTAAGTTACCTCAACGGGGATATGAAAATCCCCAACAATAAGAATATCATACTTTTTCTTGACAGTAGGGAGAGGAAATTCAAAACCTCCAATAGTGATAGTTGGAACTTTTCCAATAGAATTGATGCTATGAACTTGAGATTGTTTCCTCGGAAAGTGTACCATATGCTCATTACCATTAACATGAAATGTGACATTGCCTTTGTTGCAATCAATAACAGCCCCTGCAGTATTCAAAAAGAGTCTACCAAGGATAATAGACATACTATCGTCCTCGGGAATATCAAGAATAACAAAGTCCATTAAGATAGTGACATTTGCAACCACAACAGGCACATCCTCACAAATACCGACAGGTATAGCAGTTGATTTATCAGCCATTTGCAAAGATATTTCACTAGGTGTCAACTCATTCAATTCAAGTCTATGATATAAAGAGAGTGGCATAACACTAACACCGGCTCCAAGGTCACATAAAGCAGTTCTAACATAGTTTTGTTTAATGGAGCATGGTATAGTTGGTACCCCTGGATCTCCAAGTTTCTTTGGTATTCCACCCTTAAAGGTGTAATTAGCAAGCATGATGGAAATTTCAGCTTCCGATATCTTTCTTTTGTTTTTAATGATATCCTTCATATACTTAGCATAAGGATTTACTTTAAGCATATCAGTTAAGAGCATACGTAAGAAAATAGGTCTAATCATTTCAGCAAAGTGCTCAAAATCCTCATCATCCTTTGTCTTGGATGGTTTAGGAGGAAAGGGCATGGGTTTCTGAACCCATGGTTCTCTTTCTCTACCATGCTTCCTAGCAACAAAATCTCTCTTATCATAGCGTTGATTCTTTGATTGTGGGTTATCACGATCAATAGCAGGTTCAACCTCTACTTCATTGTTTTTGCTAGGTTGAGCATCAACATGAACATTATCATTAACGTTATCACTAGGTTCATGTTCATCACCTGATTGTGTTTCAGCATCAGAGATAGAAATATCATTGGGGTTCTTAGGTGTATCTACCGTAGGTTCACTAGAAGCATGCAAAGTCCTATCATCATTCTTTTTCTTCTTTTTGGAAGAACTAGGTGCCTCTAAATTATTTCTCTGAGAATCTTGCTCGATTCTCTTAGGGTGGCCTTCAGGATACAAAGGTTCCTGAGCCATTCTACCAGTTCTAGTAGCCACTCTAACAGCAAAGTCATTCTTATTATTTAATTCCTCAAGCAAATCATTTTGAGCTTTAAGTACTTGCTCAGCTTGAGTAGCAACCATAGACACATATTTGCTAATGAGTTGGAGTTCACCTTTAACTCTAGCCAAGTTATCGCTTATGTGTCCTATCTCAGAAGCATTATTCTTTAACTCTCTACCAACATAAGCATTAAAACTTTCTTTCTTAGCCAAAAAGTCATCAAATTCATCTAAGCAAGGGCTATGAAATTTAGTAGAGGGGATTTCAACTTTATCATATCTATAGAGAGAATTTACCTTTACTACCTCTGTCGGGTTATCAAGACAATTTGGTTCTTCAATAGGCGGTATATTAAGACCATGTATTTCTTCAATAGGTGGTAAATTCTTAACATCTTCAGCTTTAATACCTTTTTCTTTCATTGATTTCTTTGCCTCTTGCATATCTTCAGGACTGAGAAATAAAACACCTCTCTTCTTTGGAGTGAGTTTAGGAATAGGCTCAGGAGTTGGCTCAATTGGTTCAGGAATTGCCTCAGGAATTGGCTCAGGAAGAGTCCAATTATTTTCATTAGTCAACATATTATTCAATAGTAATTCAGCTTCGCCGATTGCTCTTTCCCTGAAAACACAACCAACACAACTATCCATGTAGTCCTTGGAAGCGTCGATTAGTCCATTATAAAAGATATCAAGTATTTCATTTTTCTTGAGAGGATGATCGGGCAAAGCATTAAGTAGCCGGAGAAGCCTACCCCAAGCTTGTGGGAGACTCTCTTCTTTGATTTGCACAAAATTATATATTTCCCGCAAGGCAGCTTGTTTCTTATGAGTAGGGAAATATTTAGCAGAGAAGTAATAAATCATATCCTGGGGACTACGCACACAACCAGGAGCAAGAGAATTATATCAAGTCTTAGCATCACCCTTTAACGAGAACGGAAATATCGTAAGGATATAAAAATAGCGAGATCTTTCATCATGAGTGAATAGGGTAGCTATATCATTCAACTTGGTAAGATGTGCCACAACAGTTTCAGTTCAGGGCCATAAAAAGGATCAGATTCAACTAGAGTAATAATCTCAGGATCAACAGAGAATTCATATTCCTTATCAGTAACTGATACGTCTCCAACGTATCTATAATTTTTGATTGCTCCGTGCTACTTTATCTATTGTTTTGGACTATAATGGGCTTTATTTTCCACTTTATATTATTTTTGGGACTAACCTATTAACCGGAGGCCCAGCCCAGAATTGATGTTTTTTTGCCTATTTCAGTGTTTTGAAGGAACGGAATATCAAACGGAGTCCAAATAGAATGAAACCTTCGGAAACGTGATCTTCTCACCGAACGTGCTCCAGGAGACTTGGACCCTACTCCAAGGAGTACCAGAGGCGGTCATGAGGGTGGTGGCGCGCCCTCCCCCCCTGGGCGTGCCCCCTACCTCGTGGGCCCCCTGACGCTCCACCGACGTACTCCTTCCTCCTATATATACCTACGTACCCCCAACAGATCGGGGACGGAGCCAAAAACCTAATTCCACCACCGTAACTTCCTGTATCCACGAGATCCCATCTTGGGGCCTGTTTCGGAGCTCCGCCAGAGGGGGCATCCACCACGGAGGGCTTCTACATCATCACCAGAGCCCCTGCGATGAAGTGTGACTAGTTTACTTCAGACCTTCGGGTCCATAGTTAGTAGCTAGATGGCTTCTTCTCTCTTTTTGGATCTCAATACAATGTTCTCCCCCTCTCTCGTGGAGATCTATTCGATGTAATCTTCTTTTTGCGGTGTGTTTGTTGAGACCGATGAATTGTGGGTCTATGATCCAACTTATGTATGGAAAATATTTGATTCTTCTCTGAATTCTTTTATGTATGATTAAGTTATCTTTGCAAGTCTCTTCGAATTATCCGTTTGGTTTGGCCAACTAGATTGGTAGTTCTTGTAATGGGAGAAGTGCTTAGCTTTGGGTTCAATCTTGCGGTGACCTTACCCAGTGACAGAAAGGGTTGCAAGGCACGTATTGTATTGTTGCCATCGAGGATAACAAGATGGGGTATTTATCATATTGCATGAATTTATTCCTCTACATCATGTCATCTTGCTTAAGGCGTTACTCTGTTTTTAACTTAATACTCTAGATGCATGCTGGATAGCGGTCAATGAGTGGAGTAATAGTAGTAGATGCAGAATCGTTTTGGTCTACTTGTCACGGACGTGATGCCTATATACATGATCATTACCTGGATAACCTCATAACTATGCTCAATTCTGTCAATTGCTCAACAGTAATTTGTTCACCCACCGTAGAATACTTATGCTCTTGAGAGAAGCTACTAGTGAAACCTATGGCCCCCGGGTCTATTCTCATCATATCAATCTCCATCACTTTATTTACTTGCTTTGCTTTTACTTTTTACTTTGCATCTTTATACCAAAAATAACAAAAATATTATCTCTATCAGATCTCACCCTCGTAAGTGACCGTGAAGGGAGTGACAACCCCTAAGCGTTGGTTGCGAGTAGCTATCGTTTTGTGCAAGTACGAGGGACTTGCGCGTGGTCTCCTACTGGATTGATACCTTGGTTCTCAAACACTGAGGGAAATACTTACGCTACTGTGCTGCATCATCCTCTCCTCTTCGGGGAAATCCAACGCAAGCTCGAGACATAGCAAGAAGAATTTCTGGCGCCGTTGCCGGGGAGGCTTACGCAAAAGTCAACATACCAAGTACCCATCACAATCCCTATCTCTCGCATAACATTATTTGCCATTTGCCTCTCGTTTTCCTCTCCCCCACTTGACCTTTGTTGTTTTATTCGCCCTCTCTTTCCCAATCTCCTCCTCTTTTTCCCTTTGCCTTTTGTTTGCTCCTGTGTTAGCTTGCTTGTTCATCGCGATGGATCAAGATGCCACCAAATTGTGTGACATCACCAATACCAATAATAATGATTTCCTTAGCACTCCGATTGCTCCTCTTGCCAATACCAAATCTTGTGAAATCAATACTGCTTTGTTGAATCTTGTTATGAAAGATCAATTCGCCGACCTTCCTAGCGAAGATGCCGCTACTCATCTGAATGGCTTCGTTGATTTATGTGATATGCAAAAGAAAAAGGATGTCGATAATGATGTCGTTAAATTGAAGCTATTTCCTTTTTTGCTTAGAGATCGTGCTAAAGCATGGTTTTCATCTTTGCCTAAAAATAGTATTGATTCTTGGAACAAGTGCAAAGATGCTTTTATCTCTAAGTATTTTCCTCCCGCTAAGATTATCTCTCTTAGGAACGATATTATGAATTTTAAGCAACTTGATCATGAACATGTTGCACAAGATTGGGAGAGAATGAAATTAATGCTACGTAATTGTCCTACTCATGGTTTGAACTTATGGATGATTATTCAAAAAAATTATGCTGGATTGAATTTTGCTTCTAGAAATCTTTTAGATTCGGCCGCGGGAGGCACTTTTATGGAAATCACTTTAGGAGATGCTACTAAACTCCCACTACAGGAATCAGCTACTTTGCCGTCTGCCACGGCGGACGGCAAAGGCCTTTGCCGTCAGCCGCGGACAGCAAAAGGCTCTGGCAAAGTAGGCTTCGGTAAACAGCTACTTTGTCGTCTGCTACTGATGGCAAAGTCTTTGCCATCCTCCACAGACGGCAAAGAGAGCGCGGCAGACGGCAAAGAAGGCAGACGGCAATAATTGCGCTGTCAGTCCATTAAGTGGCTAACGGCAGGCCTTTGCCGTCCGCCGCTGACGGCAAACTTTCTAGTGTCTTTGCTGTCCGCCGTATGATGGCATCTACACGTCACTACATGGCAAGTTCTTTGCCGTCTGCCACTGATGGCAAAGTCTTTGCCGTCTGCCACTGTAGGCAAACTGACCAAACGGGTCAGCTCCCAGGAAGCACAGCTGGATGCCACGTGCCTTCTTTGCCGTCCGCCTGCATATTGGCTCTTTTATCTGTTTTTTATTAAATCCAACAATTTTCATCACAAATATAGATGACATATATAGATATATTTCAAAAGGCCATTACAGAGCAAACATATAAGATATCAAACACATAACTTCATCATCCAACCATATATATTACATGCATAGTTCCATCATACATAACAAGTTCAACATAGAGGCATCCAACCATATATATTACAATAGTTTCATCCAACGATACATGCATAGTTCAACGATACAAAAGAAACAGAGAAAGGGATAAGGAGCACTCCATCTATGCAAGCTTTCGTCAAGTGAATGAACTCTGCAAAATGAAAAATAAGAAAGTTAGAACAAGAAGAGTAGAACAAGAAGAAGAGTAGAACAAGAAGAAGACTAGAACAAGAAGAGTAGAACAAGAAGAAGACTAGAACAAGAAGAGTATGTCATTCATGAGCTAACTTACGTGAAATGGATCATATATGAGCTAACTAAGTTGAAATGGGTCGTTTATGAGCTAGCTAAGGTGAAATGGATCATTTATGAGCTAACTTAGTTGAAATGGGTCGTTTATGAGCTAACTAAGGTCAAATGGATCGTTTTTCAGGTAACTAAGGTGAAATGGATCTTTTTAGCTAACTTAGATGAAATGGATCATTTATGAGCTAACTTAGTTGAAATGGATCGTTTTTGAGCTAACTTAGGTGAAATGGATCATTTATGAGCTAATTTAGTTGAAATGGATCTTTTTGAGCTAACTTAGGTGAAATGGATCATTTAAGAGCTAATTTAGGTGAAATGGATCGTTTTTAGGTAACCTAGGTGAAATGGATCGTTTATGAGCTAAATTAGTTGAAATGGATCGTTTATGAGATAACCTAGGTAAGATTGGTCATTTTGGAGTTAACCTAGGTGAAATGGGTCATGTTAAAGCTAACGTAGGTAAAATGGATCATTTAGGAGCTAATCTAGGTAAAATGGGTCATTTTTGAGCTAACTTGGATGAACTGGATCATTTATAAGCTAACCTAGGTAAAATGGGTCATTTTAGAGCTAACTTAGGTAAAATGGATCGTCTATAAGCTAACTAAGCTAATTATGCAATTTTTGACATAAGTAAGCTAATTACAGATCGTTTTAGAGCTAACTTAGGTAAATTGATGGTTTTGGAGGTCAGTAAGCTTATTAAGTCATTTTGGAGGTGAAGAAGCTAAGTCTAGGTCATTATGGTAAGCATTGGAGGAAATAAAGCTAAGTCTAGGTCTTTATGCATGTGTTAAGCAAAACACTAGATAAACTTACCAAGATGTAGGAGGTGTAGGAGCGGGGTGGCTCGTGTCGGTAGCTGGAGAAGGATCATGCGATGCTTGTCTGGAGTTATGCTGCACCAAAGATCATTTCCAATGTCTTGTTAGCATGATGACACTCAAATGTTAAGACTAGCAAGTAATGTCCATTCAAATAAAACTCACCGTGGTCCCAGGAGCAATCACTGGCATCGGCGGAGCGGTCTGACCTGTCTTCTCGCACACAGACTGCACATTTGGTTTTGACGACTCAGTCATACTAGTTAGTAATGAGACAAACACTACATGAATGTTTTGGCTAATCTGCAGAAGAAACTTACCACAAGGAGCTCGTACATGGCCCTTGCCTGCATGTCATTCCGTGCCCTCTCCTCCTCCATCATCTTTGTCGTCCTCTCCTCCAACTCCCGCTGCCTCTCCGCCGCCTCCGCCAGAAGTTTCTCTGTTCTATCTCTCTCACTCTGTATAGCAGCCTGCAACACCACTCACATGACCATTTGTAATCATTGATGGAAGCGCACACAATGTAATGGAGAAAGATAACTGAGTACGTATCACTAACCTTGATGGCGAGTTGCGCTGGCCATTCACGAGGCCTTATCTCAGGAGCGGAGCTCGACTGGCGCGCCTTGATCTCCGGGAGAGTGCTAGGACAACGGATAAGTCCATCTCCAATGGCTATGGAGCCATGGGACCTCCCGCCACCAGATATCATCAACAACTCTGGATCAATGGGACCCTGGCTCGGGTTAAAGTCCTCCCCTTTCCTCGCCTTCCCCTCATCTCTATATCTCACGAGCTTGTTGTGGGAGGAGATGTTGGTGAAGTTGTTTGCATCATCGAGGTCAGGCTAAGAGAAAGCCTTGACTTTCTTGAAAGAGGCAGTGTGGGCCATGGCATACAGGTCGTACACCTCTGGCACCTTATCCGCCTTATTGTAGCATGCCTGAAAGAGAGAAACAATGAAAATTAGTAATTAAAGGGCTCAAGCTAGCATGATGAATGAATTGCATGAATCATGAAGCAAACCACATACCCAGTTGCGCCCGAACTGATATAAGTTGGAGCTGCCTTGATGGTGTGGCACACCTTCCATTTGGGCACGTTTGTCCTTGGCCTCGTTGTGGAGGGCTAGCCATCGTTGTGAGCACCACTCATTGACCAACACCTCCCAACAATCCATCCGATCCGCACACCATCTCGGAGGCGCCTAAGTTAGCAAATAGAAACTTGAGCGCTACGGCTAAGAATTACTAAATGAAGGAACTTAAGTAGAGAAGGCCTTAAGAATTACGTTCATGTACTGCTCCTTACTCAGGAACTTATCGCGGCACGCCGGCTTGGTCTCCTTGATACCACGCAAGGTGTAGTAGTCTCGAACAGCCTGCACCCGAGCCTCGTGCCGTAAGTTCTGGAGTAGGCGCTTGCAGACGTTCTCGATAACATGTGTCGCGTCCTCCTCGTATCCCTCCTCACACCTGTAGAATGTCTGCAATCAAATGAGACAATATTGATTAGTACAATTAATAACTAGCTAGTTGAATATTTTTAAATGTGTAAAGGAGAAATTACCCAGAACTTTCTGATCACCATGTCTACCCTCGTGTTGCACACGACACCGTCTATAATCTCATCCGGCGGGGCCGGGGCAGCCACATAGTGCTCCCAGCTCAATCCAAGCTCTGGAAGCCGACCCTCACCAGGCAACGTGACAAACCCCGGGAAGTTTTGCCGGCAAAGAACTCCAAGGACGGAGTTGGGCCGACGGACACTATGATGGTGGTCCCAGCCCCTGCAGCATGACAAGGCCAACGCATTAGTTATTTGAAAAAACGTGAATGCACAAGGTACAAAAATATTAAATGCACTTACGTACCTCTCCCCATCAGGGAAAATCAACCACCTCTGCTCGCGGGTCATCAGCACGGACGGGAGCCGTGTAGCACCATGCTGGTAGACGGTGCCCCCCTCCTCCTCAAGATCAGTCGGCTCCCCGCCATCATCAGCATGGCCACTCGGCTCCTCGGGCTGATCCGGCCAGGTACCCCATCCGGACGTGTGCTCCTCCGGGGTCACGTGGGCCGAACTCTCGTGGGCCGAAGGCCAGTCGACCCGAGGCTCATGGGCCCAAGACCCGTGGACCGGAGGCTCGTGGACCGGAGTCCGTGTAGCCTCCTCCTCGGACGAGTCCACCTTAGCAGTCACGTGCTCGGGTGAAACGGCTGGGGGTGGCGGCGAGGAAGGCGCCGTAGCAGTCACCCTACCTCCTCTCCCACGACCACGTGCCCCACCTCCTCTCTTCCTACCTCGTCCCCTGCTGGGCACCGCGGTCGACGAAGAAGGGCCCGGCGGTGTGGCCATACTGTCCAGCAACGCTCGGCGGAGAGGTGCGTCTGGAATGGAAGACCTCAGACCACGCTCCCGACCAGTGCCCACCATCTTTCAACACCTGCCATGACAAACAGTAAACGAAATTAGTACAACATAAAAAAAAGACCGACATGAATAATAATATGTGTATTACTTAAGTGTATCATCATCAAGTACAACATAAAAAAATGTAATACCTGACACTACTAATAATCTCGATCAGTATCATCAATAAATGCATAATCATCATCATCACAATTATATATGTAATTCACCATGTATATATTCATCAGTTGATCTACTTTGTCAATTTTATTACGTCCATGCAACCTACACTCTAATAGGTAATGATAGGTCCTAATCCCACCCGTGTATGTGTAGATTGGGTTTATTTTCCCATGCTATGCTCCGTATCCGACGCAAAATTTCGGCAGCACCTCCCCGCTGTTCTCCTGATACACGTCTCTGCAATAAACAGAGAGGATGTGTACCCGGAGAACAACAGGGGAGGCACTGACGAAATATATGCGTCGGATCCGGAGCAAAGCATATGGGAAAACAAACCCAATCTACACATACACGGGCTGTCCATGGATAGCGTTGGACAATTCGAAAGAATCAAGGTTATAAATATGCAAATGCATGCATATTTATAACTATGACGCTTTCGAACGGGAGACACATATTGGTTACGCATACTGATGATTCAAGACACATATATAGCTAGCTATCAAGTTTCATCGGAATAGATCAAATAATTAATGGGGGAGGAGGACTTGTCATTTGTGCTCACCCACGAACGAAGGGGCAGAGCTCGTCAAACGCACGGCGAGGTCGTCGAACACCAAACCTCGCAGTGATGAAACAACTGCACATTTAAAACTACACAATCAACACAATTATATATGATGTTTTTCATAACAAAATCGAAAAATATATGACCTAACTAATAATTCACAAATATATGACCCCGTCGGCGTCTGGAAGGCCAAAGAACACCTTTTCGGGAGGTGTCGGTGGTCGGGGTGTCCTGTCGGTGTCGGGGTGCCGTGTCGGGGTCTCGGGGTCGGGGTGTCGGGTCGGGGTGCCGGGTCGGGGTCGGTGTGCCGTGTCGGTGTCGGGGTCGGGGTGTCGGGTCCGGCTCGGGGTCGGGGTGTCGGGGTCGGGGTCGGGGTCTTGGGGTCGGGGTGCCGTGTCAGTGTCAGGGTCGGGGTGTCGGGTCAGGCCCGCGGTCGGGGTGTCGGGTTGGGTGCCGGGTCGGGGTCGGGGTCTCGGGGTCGGGGTGTCGGGTCAGGCTCGGGGTCGGGGTCTCAGGGTCGGGGTGTCTGGTCGGGGTGCCGGGTCGGGGTCGGGGTGCCGTGTCGGTGTCGGTCTCGGGGTAAGGGTGGGTGTGGTGTCAGGGTGTCGGTGTCGGGGTGTCGTGTCGGGGTCGGGGTCGGGGTCTCGGGGTCGGGGTGCCGGGTCGGGGTCGGGGTGCCATGTCGGTGTCGGGGTCGGGGTGTCGGGTCAGGGCTCGGGGTCGGGGTGTCGGGGTCGGGGTGTCGTGTCAGGGTTAGGGTGCCGTGTCGGGTCGGGGTGCCGTGTCGGGTCGGGGTTTTTCCTCTTTTTTCCTTTTCTTCTTCTTCCTATTCTTCCTTTTCTTCCTTCTTCTTCTTCTTCTTCTTCTTCTTCTTCTTCTTCTTCTTCTTCTTCTTTCATTTTTCCTCTTCTTCTTCTCCTCCTCTCCTCTTTTTTCTTCTTCTTCTTCCTCTTCTTCTTTTTTCTTCTCCTCCTCCTCTTCTTCTTCTTCCTTTGCTTTTTCCTCTTCTTCTTCTCCTCCTCTCCTCTTTTTCTCTTCTTCTTCTTCTTTCCTCAAACTAAACTAAATCTAAAACTAAAACTAAAACTAAATCTAAACTAAACATAAACCTAAAACTAATAAAATAGAAAAAAGGAAAAAACTAGATCTAAACCTAAAATTAAACTAAAACTAAACCTAAAACTAAAACTAAAACTAAATCTAAACTAAAACTAAAAAAGAAAAAATAGAAAAAAACAGAAAAAAGGAGGGGGGCTCACCTGGGGCAGGGCCGATGGAGGAGGGGGGCGGGGCGGTGGAGGAGCTGGCCGGGGCGCCGGGGCAGCCTGGGGCGGCGGGGGGCCGGGCCCGGGGCGGTGGGGCGCGGGGCGGCGGGGGGCCAGGGCGGCGTGGGGCCGGGGCGGGGGGCGACGGGGCGGCGGGGGGCCGGGGCGGCGGGGGCGGCGGGGCGGCGGCGGCGGGGGCGAGAGGCGGCGGCGCGCGGCGCGCGGTGGCGGCGGCGGTGGGGTGGGAAGTGGTGGCGGGGCAAGGAGAGAACAGAGAGGGGCGGGGGGTACGGGCCGTTAGATACTGCCATCTTTGCCGTCCGCCCCTCTTTGCCGTCCGCCCTTTTGCCTCTTTGCCGTCTGCTAGCAGACGGCAAAGAGGTGGGCCGTTAAGTTTTTCCCAAACGGGCGGGGGGTGGGGGCCTCCTCTCTCTTTGCCGTCTGCCAGCTGACGGCAAAGATTCTTTGCCGTCTGCTGGCGGACGGCAAAGATCTGGCGGACGGCAAAGAGCTTCTTTGCCGTCAGCCTGATCTTTGCCGTCTGCTTTTTGGTAGCTGATGGCAAAGAGCTTCTTTGCCGTCAGCTAGCAGATGGCAAAGAGCTGGCAGATGGCAAATTAGCTGATTCCAGTAGTGTCCTAGATAATATTATGGTTAATTATTCTCAATGGCATACTGAAAGATCTACTAATAAAAAAGTGCATGCTATAGAAGAAATCAATGTTTTGAGTGGAAAGATGGATGAACTTATGAATTTATTTGCTAAGAGTGTTTCTTCTGATCCCAATAATATGCCTTTATCTACCTCGATTGAGAATAATAATGAATCTATGGATGTGAATTTTGTTGGTAGGAATAGTTTTGCAAACAACGCGTATAGAGGGAATTTTAATCCTAGGCCTTATCCTAGTAATCCTTCTAATAATTATGGAAATTCCTACAACAACTCTTATGGAAATTTTAATAAGATGCCCTCTTAATTTGAGAGTAGTGTTAGAGAGTTTATGAATTCACAAAAGAATTTTAATGCTTTGCTTGAAGTGAAATTACTTAAAGTTGATGATTTGGCTAGGAATGTTGATAGAATTTCTCTTGATGTTGATTCTCTAAATCTTAGATCTATTCCTCCTAAGCATGATATCAATGAGTCTCTCAAAGCTATGAGAATTTCCATTGATGAGTGCAAAGAAAGAACCGCTAGGATACGTGCTTCCAAAGATGCCTTTATTAAAGCGTGTTCTTCTAATTCCTATGAAAATCAAGATGAAGATCTAAAAGTTATTGATGGGTCCCCTATTAAATCTTTGTTTGGCAATATGAATCTTGATGAAACTGAATATGATCTTCCTTTACCTAGAAGGCGTTCTAAGAATTCGGAGTTTTTAGATCTTAATGATGAAATTGATAAAAGTGGGATTGAAAGAAATAGAAATCTAGATGTTGCTAAACCCACTATATTGGATCTCATGGAATTTAATTATGAAAATTGCTCTTTAATTGATTGTATTTCCTTGTTGCAATCCGTGCTAAATTCTCCTCATGCTTATAGTCAAAATAAGGCTTTTACCGAACACATTGTTGATGCCTTGATGCAATCTTATGAAGAAAAGCTTGAGTTGACAATTTCTATCCCTAGGAAACTCCATGATGAGTGGGAACCTACTATTAAAATTAAAATTAAAAATTATGAGTTTCATGCTTTGTGTGATTTGGGTGTCTCTACTATTCCCAAAACTTTGTGTGATTTGCTAGATTTCCGTGATTTTGATGATTGCTCTCTAAACTTGCATCTTGCGGATTCCACTATTAAAAAGCCTATGGGAAGAATTAATGATGTTCTTATTGTTTCAAATAGGAATTATGTGCCCGTAGATTTTATCGTTCTTGATATAGATTGCAATCCTTCATGTCCTATTATTCTTGGTAGACCTTTCTTAGAACGATTGGTGCAATTATTGATATGAAGGAAGAAAATATTAGATTCCAATTCCCTTTAAAGAAAGGCATGGAACACTTTCCTAGAAAGAAAATAAAATTACCATATGAATCTATCATGAGTGCCACTTATGGATTGCCTACCAAAGATGGCAATACCTAGATCTATCCTTGCTTTTATGCCTAGCTAGGGGCGTTAAATGATAGCGCTTGTTGGGAGGCAACCCAATTTTATTTTGTATTTTTTTGTTTTTGGTTCTGGTTAGGAATAAATAATCCATATACCTTCTGTTTGGATGTGGTTTTATTTTTTAATTCGTGTTTGTGCCAAGTAGGACCTATAGGATAACCTACGATGATAGTTGATTTGATTCTGCTGAAAAACAGAAACTTTGCACGCACGAATTTGTTTATGATAAATCACAGGAACGTGCTTTTGCGTTGATTCTTTTTGCTGATGATCAATAAACAAATTGTACAGGACTTTCCAGATTGGTAGAATTTTTAGAGTTCCAGAAGTTTGAGTTAGTTACACATTGCTACAGACTGTTCTGTTTTTGACAGATTCTATTTTGCGTGTGTTGTTTGCTTATTTTGATGAATCTATGGTTAGTAAAATAGTTTACAATCCATAGAAAAGTTGGAATACAGTAGGTTTAACACCAATATAAATAAAGAATGAGTTCATTACAGTACCTTAAAGTAGTCTTTTGTTTTCTTTCTCTAACGGAGCTCACGAGACTTCTATTGAGTTTTGTGTTGTGAAGTTTTCAAGTTTTGGGTGATTTTTTTTATGGATTATGGAACAAGGAGTGGCAAGAGCCTAAGCTTGGGGATTCCCATGGCACACCCAAGATAATCCAAGGACACCAAAAAGTCAAATCTTGGGGATGCCCCGGAAGGCATCCCCTCTTTCGTCCACTTCCATCGGTAATTTACTTGGAGCTATATTTTTATTCACCAACATGATATGTGTTTTGCTTGGAGCGTCTTGTATTATTTGAGTCTTTTCTTGTTAGTTTACCACAATAATCCTTGCTGTACACACCTTTTGAGAGAGCCATACATGATTTGGAATTTGATAGAATACTCTATGTGCTTCACTTATATCTTTTGAGCTTTATAGTTGCTCATAGTGCTTCACTTATATCTTTTTGAGCGTGATAATTTTTTGCTCTAGTACTTCACTTAGATCTTTTAGAGCACGGTGGTGGATTTGTTTTAAAGAAACTTGATATCTCATGCTTCACTTAGATTATTTTGAGAGTCGTTAATAGCATGGTAATTTGCTTAATGTTAATATACTTGGTGTCCAAGATATGTGAAACTTTCTTTTGAGTGCGTTGAATACTAAGATAAGTTTGATGCTTGATAATTGTTTTGAGATATGGAGGTAATAATATCAAAGTCATGCTAGTTGACTAGTTGTGAATTTGAGAAATACTTGTGTTGAAGTCTGTAAGTCCCGTAGCATGCACGTATGGTTAAAGTTGTGTAACAAATTTGAAACATGAAGTGTACCTGGCTTGTGCATCCTTATGAGTGGCGGTCGGGGACGAGCGATGGTCTTTTCCTACCAATCTATCCCCCTAGGAGCATGCGCGTAGTAGTTGATTTTTGATGACTTCTAAATTTTTGCAATAAGTATATGAGTTCTTTTGACTAAAGTTGAGTCCATGGATTATACGCACTTTTACCTTTCCGCCAATGCTAGCCTCTTCGGTACCGTGCATTGCCCTTTCTCACATTGAGAGTTGGCGCAAACTTCGCCGGTGCATCCAAACTCCGTGATACAATACGCTCTATCACACATAAACCTCCCTATATCTTCCTCAAAATAGCCACCATACCTACCTATTATGGCATTTCCATAGCCATTCCGAGATATATTGCCATGCAACTTTCCACCGTTCCGTTCATCATTATTATGACATACATTACTTTTGTCATATTTCCATTGCATGATCATGTAGTTGACATCGTATTTGTGGCAAAGCCACCATGCATTATTTTTCATACATGTCACTCTTGATTCATTGCACCATCCCGGTACACCGCCGGAGGCATTCATATAGAGTCATACCTTGTTCTAGTTTCTAGTGGTAATCCTCATGTTGTAATCAATAAAAGTGTGATGATCATCATTATTAGAGCATTGACCAAATAAAAAAAAGTAGAAAGGCCAAAATAAAAAAAGGAAGGCCCAAAAAAAGGGCAATGATACTATCTCTTTTTCCACACTTGGGCTTCAAAGTAGCACCATGTTATTCATGTAGTGAGTCTCATATTTTGTGCTTCAAAGTAGCACCTCGTTCTTCATGCAGTGAGACTCATATATTGTGCTTCAAAGTAGCACCATGTTTTTCATATAGTGAGTCTCATAAGTTGTCTTTTTCATACTAGTGGGAATTTTTCATTATAGAACTTGGCTTGTATATTCCTACGATGGGCTTCCTCAAATGCCCTGGGTCTTCATGAGCAAGCAAGTTGGATGCACACCCACTAGTTTTCTTTTGTTGAGCATTCATAGCTCTAGTGCATCCGTTGCATGGCAAGCCCTACTCCTCATATTGACATCAATTGATGGGCATCTCCATAGCCCATTGATTATCCTCGTCAATGTGAGACTTTCTCTTTTTTTTGTCTTCTCCACACAATCCCCATCATCATATTCTATTCCACCCATAGTGCTATATCCATGGCTCACGCTCATGTATTGCGTGAAGGTTGAAAAAGTTTGAGATTATTTAAGTATGAAACAATTGCTTGGCTTGTCATCGGGGGTATAGAAGTTGGGAACATCTTTGTGTGACGAAAATGAAGCATAGCCTAACTATATGATTTTGTAGGGATGAACTTTCTTTGGCCATGTTATTTTGAGATGACATACTTATTTTGATTAGTGTGCTTGGAGTATTATTATTGTTATGTCAATATGAACTTTTGTCTTGAATCTTTCGGATCTGAATATTCATATCACAATTAAGAAGATTTACATTGAAATTATGCCAAAGTATCACTCCGCATCAAAAATTCTCTTTTTATCATTTACCTACTCGAGGACGAGCAGGAATTAAGCTTGGGGATGCCTGATACGTCTCCAACGTATCTATAATTTTTGATTGCTCCATGCTACTTTATCTATTGTTTTGGACTATAATGGGCTTTATTTTCCACTTTTATATTATTTTTGGGACTAACCTATTAAACGGAGGCCCAGCCCAGAATTGTTGTTTTTGCCTATTTCAGTGTTTCAAAGGAACAGAATATCAAACGGAGTCCAAACGGAATGAAACCTTCGGAAATGTGATCTTCTCACCGAACGTGATCCAGGAGACTTGGACCCTACTCCAAGGAGTACCAGAGGCGGTCACGAGGGTGGGGGGCGCGCCCTCCCCCCTGGGCGCGCCCCCTACCTCGTGGGCCCCCTGACGCTCCACCGACATACTCCTTCCTCCTATATATACCTACGTACCCCCAACAGATCGGGGACGGAGCCAAAAACCTAATTCCACCACTATAACTTCCTGTATCCATGAGATCCCATCTTGGGGCCTGTTCCGGAGCTCCGCCGGAGGGGGCATCCACCACGGAGGGCTTCTACATCATCACCATAGCCCCTCCGATGAAGTGTGAGTAGTTTACTTCAGACCTTTGGGTCCATAGTTAGTAGCTAGATGGCTTCTTCTCTCTTTTTGGATCTCAATACAATGTTCTCCCCCTCTCTCGTGGAGATCTATTCGATGTAATCTTCTTTTTGCGGTGTGTTTGTTGAGACCAATGAATTGTGGGTTTATGATCCAGCTTATCTATGGAAAATATTTGATTCTTTTTCTGAATTCTTTTACATATGATTAAGTTATCTTTGCAAGTCTCTACAAATTATCCGTTTGGTTTGGCCAACTAGATTGGTAGTTCTTGCAATGGGAGAAGTGCTTAGCTTTGGGTTCAATCTTGTGGTGACCTTACCCAGTGACAGAAAGGGTTGCAAGGCACGTGTTGTATTGTTGCCATCAAGGATAACAAGATGGGGTTTATATCATATTGCATGTGTTTATCCCTCTACATCATGTCATCTTGCTTAAGGTGTTACTCTGTTTTTATCTTAATACTCTAGATGCATGCTGGATAGCGGTCGATGAGTGGAGTAATAGTAGTAGATGCAGAATCATTTCGGTCTACTTGTCACAGACATGATGCCTATATACATGATCATTGCCTGGATAACCTCATAACTATGCTCAATTCTGTCAATTGCTCAACAGTAATTTGTTCACCCACCGTAGAATACTTATGCTCTTGAGAGAAGCCACTAGTGAAACCTATGACCCCCAGGTCTATTCTCATCATATCAATCTCCATCACTTTATTTACTTGCTTTGCTTTTACTTTTTACTTTGCATATTTATACCAAAAATACCAAAAATATTATCTCTATCAGATCTCACCCTCGTAAGTGACCGTGAAGGGATTGACAACCCCTAAGCGTTGGTTGCGAGTAGCTATCGTTTTGTGCAGGTACGAGGGACTTGCGTGTGGTCTCCTACTGGATTGATACCTTGGTTCTCAAAAACTGAGGGAAATACTTACGCTTCTGTGCTGCATCATCCTCTCCTCTTCGGGGAAATCCAACGCAAGCTCGAGACGTAGCAGTAACACAGATAGGTGAAGTAGCAAAAGCAGGGTCAGGTTTTATTCTAGCATTAAGAGACTGTTGCTTCCATTTAGCTAATAATTTCTTAAGATCATTTCTATCATTGCAAGCAAAGATAGCTCTAGTAGCTTCTTCATTCATAGTGACTGAGATGAACAAACATGGATTTCTTCAAAGTGGCAGTATATTGAAGCAAGTCTTACATCACCACTTTGCTCTGCTCAAGACATGGGGGCTACAGGTAATATGGATATAAAGGAGAAATATCTTCAAATTCTCAGTTTTGAGCAAACTAGATTGACCCGATGTTTGCAACAATCATGACCCGGCGTCACCAGTAATCATGACTCGGTGTCACCAATAACTATGACTCGGTGTTATCAATATTTACAAACCGTATTTTTTCGGCAATGATAAACCGACAAGTTCTACAAACCGTCTGAAAATCAGATGAGTATTTCAAGACCAATATTTTTGTTAAGCATTGGGAGCTGAATCAAATATTCTTCACAATATATTTCTGTGAGAAGCTGATGACCCACAAGTGTAGGGGATCGCAACAGCTTTCGAGGGTGAAGTACAACCCAAATTTATTGATTCGACACAAGGGGAGCCAATGAATATTCTTGAGTATTAGCAGTTCAGTTGTCAATTCAACCACACCTGGATAACTTAGTATCTGTAGCAAAGTATTTAGTAGCAAAGCAGTATTATAGTAAAGGTAACAGTGGCAAAAGTAAAGATAATAGTTTTTGGTTTTTGTAATAGTTGTAATAGCAGAAATGGAAAAGTAAATAAGCGAAGAACAATATGTGAAAAGCTCGTAGGCAATGGATCAGTGACGGATAATTATGCCGGATGCGATTCCTCATGTAATAGCTATAACATAGGGTGACACAGAACTAGCTCCAGTTCATCAATGTAATGTAGGCATGTATTCCGTAAATAGTCATACGTGCTTATGGAAAAGAACTTGCATGACATCTTTTGTCCTACCCTCCCGTGGCAGCGGGGTCCTAATGGAAACTAAGGGATATTAAGGCCTCCTTTTAATAGAGAACCGGAACAAAGCATTAGCACATAATGAATACATGAACTCCTCAAACTACGGTCATCACCGAGAAGTATCCCGATTATTGTCACTTCGGGGTTGTCGGATCATAACACATAATAGGTGACTATAGACTTGCAAGATAGGATCAAGAACACACATATATTCATGAAAACATAATAGGTTCATATCTGAAATCATGGCACTCGGGCCCTAGTGACAAGCATTAAGCATAGCAAAGTCATAGCAACATCAACCTCAGAACATAGTGGATACTAGGGATCAAACCCTAACAAAACTAACTTGATTACATGGTAAATCTCCTCCAACCCATCACCGTCCAGCAAGCCTACGATGGAATTATTCACGCGCGGCGGTGAGCATCATGAAATTGGTGATGGAGGATGGTTGATGATGACGACGGCGACGAATCCCCCTCTCTGGAGCCCCGAACGGACTCATCAGCCCTCCTGAGAGAGATTAGGGCTTGGCGGCGGCTCCGTGTCGTGAAACGCGATGAAACTTTCTCTCTGATTTTTTTTCTCCCCGAGACGGAAGATATGGAGTTCGAGTTGAGGTCGGTGGAGGTCCAAGGGGCCCACGAGATAGGAGGGCGCGCCCTATAGGGGGGCCTGTCTCGTGGACAGGTCGTGGGCCCCCTGGTGTATTTCTTTCGCCCAGAAATTCTTATTAATTCCAAAAAGTGCCTCCATGGATTTTTAGGACATTCCGAGAACTTTCCTTTTCTACACATAAAACAACATCATGGCAGTTCTACTGAAAACGGCGTCAGTCCGGGTTAGTTTCATTCAAATCATGCAAATTAGAGTCCAAAACAAGGGCAAAAGTGTTTGGAAAAGTAGATACTTAGGAGACGTATCAGAAGCCAATGTCAGCAAATTGATTATAAATCTGGTATATTGACCCGGACTATCCAGGAGAAGGAAATGACAAGGACTTAAGGAAGATCAGGTGCCGGCTTACAAGAATTTTTAACCCGGAGCACAACCTGTCAAATTTGTTCTTGTGTTTATTTTGCAGGATCAGTTTAACATGGATAAATAAATTAAACTGGGGGCTAATGTCGGGGATATATCCAGTGGTATGACCCGTCCGGAAATATGACCCGGCCGGGATTGGCGACTCGCTAGTAACCCGCCTTGACTTGGCGACTCACAAAGTGCCCCACCCGGATCTTTCCACTCACTGATGACCCGGCTGGATTTGGTGACTCATTGGTAAACTAGCAGGTGGGTCGGAGGAGCGACAAGACCCGGTGGCCCAATGAGCAGTTCATGGAAGGTCGGTTCATGTTATGGTGGGCCGGTTTAAGAGAGAGGCATAAGGAATATTCTCCTATAAAGGAAGCAAGACTAGGACTCCACTTGTAATAGAGTAATCCTAATCCTACTAGGACTAGTCATGTAACCCGCCCCTTCAACATATATAAGGAGGGGCAGGGCACCCCAAGAGGGACAAAAAATAATCAATAAGGCTAGACACAACTAGAGGAGAGCCGGTTTACGACGACTAACTCATGAGCATAATGAGACCTAACCACAAACAACATGTAGGGTTGTTACCGGATGATGTTTCCCGGGGCCCGAAGCTGTCTAAATCCTTTGTCTTGCATGTTGCGTCTCCCAATTCCGTCCAACCCCTCTCAAGCTGCCACATAGATGTGTTGGCCTCATGACTAAGTCCTCACACTAGGACATCTGACGTGACAATTCCACGATAGTAGTGCTTAGGCGAAGCCCTGTGCGGATCACATCATCAACACTGTCGCCATGCCGTCGTGCTGATGGAACTCTGCCTCGACCCTCTACTGGATCAAGAGTTCGAGGGACAGCAACGAGTTGAACGTGTACTGAACATGGTGGTGTCGTACATTCGGTACTTCGATCGGTTGGATCATGAAGACGTTCGACTACATCAACCGCGTTAACTAACAGTTACGCTTTTGGTCTACAAGGGTACGTGGACACACTCTCCCCCTCTTGTTGTTATGCATCTCCTAGATAGATCTTGGGTGATCATAGGAATTTTTTTTAAATTGCTTGCTACGTTCCCCTACAGTGGCATCCGAGCTAGGTCTATGCCTAGATGATATGCACGAGTAGAACACAAAGAGTTGTGGGCGATAATAGTCATACTGCTTACCACCAACGTCGTACTTTGATTCGGTGGTATTGTTGGATGAAGCGAACCGGACCGACATTACATGACCGCGTTCATGAGACTAGTTCTATCGACGTGCTTTGGACACAGGTGGCTGGCGGGTGTCTGTTGCTCCAACTTTAGTTGAATCGAGTTTGACTACGGTCAGTCCTTGTAGAAGGTTAAAACAGCACACTTGACGAAAAATCATTGTGGTTTTGATGTGTAGGTAAGAACAGTTCTTGCTAGAAGCCCGTAGCAGCCACGTAAAACTTGCAACAACAAAGTAGAGGACGTCTAACTTGTTTTTGCAGAGCTTGTTGTGATGTGATATGGTCAAGATATGTTGTGATATAAATTGTTGTATGAGATGATCATGTTTTGTAACAGAGTTATCGGCAACTGGCAGGGGCCATATGGTTGTCGCTTTATTGTATGAAATGCAATCGCCATGTAATTGCTTTACTTTATCACTAAGGGGTAGCGATAGTCGTAGTAGCAATAGTTGGCGAGACGACAACAATGCAATGATGGAGATCAAGGTGTCAAGCCAGTGATGATGGAGATCGTGATGGTGCTTTGGAGATGGAGATCAAAGGCACCAGGTGATGATGGCCATATCATGTCACATATTTTGATTGCATGACATGTTTATCTTTTATGCATCTTATTTTGCTTAGTACGGCGGTAGCACTATAAGATGACCCGTTACTAAATTTTAAGGTATAAGTGTTCTCCCTGAGTATGCACCGTTGCTACAGCTCGTCGTGCCGAGACACCACGTGATGATTGGGTGTGATAAGCTCTATGTTCACATACAATGGGTGCAAGCTAGTTTTGCACGTGCAGAATACTCGGTTTAAACTTGACGAGCCTAGCATATGCAGGTATGGCCTCGAAACACTGAGACCGAAAGGTCAAACGTGAATCACACAGTAGATATGATCAACATAGAGATGTTCATCATTGAAAACTACTCCATCTCACGTGATTGTCGGACATGGTTTAGTTGATATGGATCACGTGATCATTTAGATGACTAGAGGGATGTCTATCTAAGTGGGAGTTCTTTAGTAATATGATTAATTGAACTTTAATTTATCATGAACTTAGTCCTGATAGTTTTTGCATATCTATGTTGTTGTAGATCAATAGCCCGTGCTACCGTTCCCTTGAATTTTAATGCGTTCCTAGAGAAAGCTAAGTTGAAAGATGATGGTATTAATTACACAGACTGGGTCCATAATTTGAGGATTATCCTCATTGCTGCACAGAAGAATTACGTCCTGGAAGCACCCCTAGGTGCAAGGCCTACTGCAGGAGCAGATGCTAACGTTATGAACGTCTAGCAGACTCGATGACTACTTGATGGTTCAGTGTGCCATGCTTTACGGCTTAGAATCGGTACTTCAAAGACGTTTTGAACGTCATGGAGCATATGAGATGTTCCAAGAGTTGAAGTTAATATTTCAAGAAAATACCTGAGTTGAGAGATATGAAGTCTCCAACAAGTTCTATAGCTGCAAGATGGAGGAGAATAGTTATTTCAATGAACACATACTCAGAATGTCTGGGTACCATAACCACTTGACTCAGCTGGGAGTTAATCTTCCTAATGATAGTGTCATTGACAGAGTTCTTCAATCACTGCTACCAAGCTATAAAGGCTTCGTGATGAACTATAATATGCAAGGGATGGAAAAGACTATTCCTGAGCTCTTCGCGATGCTAAAGGCTGCGGAGGTAGAAATCAAGAAGGAGCAGCAAATTTGATGGTTAACAAGACCACTAGTTTCAAGAAAAAGGGCAAAGGGAAGAAGGGGAACTTCAAGAAGAATAGCAAGCAAGTTGCTACTCCTAGGAAGAAGCCCAAGTTTGGACCTAAGCCTGAAACTGAGTCCTTCTACTGCAAAGGGACTGGTCACTAGAAGCGGAACTGCCCCAAGTATTTGGCAGATAAGAAGGATGGCAAAGTGGAAGGTATACTTGATATACATGTTATTGATGTGTACCTTACTAATGCTCGTAGTAGCGCCTGCATATTAGATATTGGTTCTGTTGCTCATATTTGCAACTCGAAACAGGGGCTACGGATTAAATGAAGATTGCCTAAGGACGAGGTGACGATGCGCATCGGAAATGGTTCCAAGGTCGATGTGATTGCCGTCGGCACGCTACCTCTACATATACCTTCGTGATTAGTTTTAGACCTGAATAATTGTTATCTGGTGCCAACGTTGAGCATGAACATTATATATGGATCTTGTTTGATGTGAGACAGTTATTTGTTTAAAACAGAGAATAATGGTTGTTCTATTTATATGAGTAATATGTTTTATGGTCATGCACCCTTGTTGAGTGGTCTATTTTTGTTAAATCTCGACCGTAGTGATACACATGTTCATAATATTGAAGCCAAAAGATGCAAAGTTGATAATGATAGTGCAACTTATTTGTGGCACTACCGTTTAGGTCATATTTGTGTAAAGCGCATGAAGAAACTCCATGCTGATGGGCTTTTGGAATCACTTGATTATGAATCACTTGGTGCTTGTGAACCATGCCTCATGGGCAAGATGACTAAAACACCGTTGTCCAAAACAATGGAATGGGCTACTAACTTATTGGAAATAATACATACCGATGTATGCGGTCCAATAGTATTGAAGCTCGTGGCAGGCATCGTTATTTTCTGACCTTCACAGATGATTTGAGCAGATATAGGTATATCTACTTAATGAAACATAAGTCTGAAACATTTGAAAAGTTCAAAGAATTTCAGAGTGAAGTGGAAAATCATCGTAACAAGAAAATAAAGGTTCTACGATCTGATCGTGGAGGCAAATATTTGAGTTACGAGTTTGGTCTTCATTTGAAACAATGTGGAATAGTTTCGCAACTCACGCCACCTGGAACACCATAGCGTAATGGTGTGTCCGAACGTCATAACCGTACTTTATTAGATATGGGGCGATCTATGATGTCTCTTACTAATTTACCACTATCATTTTGGGGTTATGCTTTAGTGACGGTTACATTCACGTTAAATAGGGCACCATCGAAATCCGTTGAGACGACACCATATGAACTATGGTTTGGCAAGAAACCCAAGTTTTTGTTTCTTAAAGTTTGGGGCTGCAATGCTTATGTGAAAAAGCTTCAACCTTATAAGCTCGAACCCAAAGCAGAGTAATGCGTCTTCATAGGATACCCAAAGGAAACTGTTGGGTACACCTTCTATCATAGATCCAAAGGCAAGATATTCGTTGCTAAGAATGGATCCTTTCTAGAGAAGGAGTTCCTCTCGAAAGAAGTGAGTGGGAGGAAAGTAGAACTTGATGAGGTAATTGTACCTTCTCCCAAATTGGAAAGTAGTTTATCACATAAATCAGTTCTAGTGATTCCTACACCAATTAGTGAGGAAGCTAATGATGATGATCATGAAACTTCAAATCAAGTTACTACCAAACCTCGTAGGTCAACCAGAGTACGGTCCGCACCAGAGTGGTACGGTAATCCTATTCTTGAAGGCATGCTACTAGACCATGATGAGACCTTCTCACCCATAGCGATGCTTAAGTCTGTCTGAATCATGTTAGCAATTGCCACATTTTATGATTATGAAATTTGGCAAATGGATGTCAAAACTGCATTCCTTAATGGATTTCTTAAAGTAGAGTTGTATATGATGCAACCAGAAGGTTTTGTCGATCCAAAAGGTGCTAACAAAGTGTGCAAGCTCCAGCGATCCATTTATGGACTGGTGCAAGCCTCTCGGAGTTGGAATATATGCTTTGATAATGTGATCAAAGCCTATGGTTTTATACAGACTTTTGGAGAAGCCTGTATCTACAAGAAAGTGAGTGGGAGCTCTGTAGCATTTCTAATATTATATGTGGATGACATATTGTTGATTGGAAACAATACAGAATTTCTAGATAGCATAAAAGGATACTTGAATAAGAATTTTTCAATGAAAGACCTCGGTGAAGTTGCTTACATATTGGGCATCAAGATCTATAGAGATAGATCAAGACACTTAATTGGACTTTCACAAAGCATATACCTTGATAAAGTTTTGAAGAAGTTCAAAATGGATAAGTCAAAGAAAGGGTTATTGCCTGTGTTACAAGGTGTGAAGTTGAGTCAGACTCAATGTCCGACCACTGCAGAAGATAGAGAGAAAATGAAAGTCATTCCATATGCTTCAGCGATAGGTTCTATCATGTATGCAATGATGTGTACTAGACCTGATGTGTGCCTTGCGATAAGTATAGCAGGGAGGTACCAAAGTAATCCAGGAGTGGATCACTAGACAGCGGGCAAGAACATCATGAAATACCTAAAAAGGACTAAGGATATGTTTCTCGTTTATGGAGGTGACAAAGAGCTTGCCGTAAATGGTTACATCAATGCATGCTTTGACACTGATCCGGATGACTCTAAGTCACAAATTGGATACGTATTTATATTGAATGGTGGAGTTGTCAGTTGGTGTAGTTCCAAGCAGAGCGTCGTGGCGGGATCTACGTGTGAAGCGGAGTACATAGCTGCTTCGGAAGCAGCAAATGAAGGAGTCTGGATGAAGGAGTTCATATCCAATCTAGGTGTAATACCTAGTACGACGGGTCCAATGAAAATCTTTTGTGACAATACTGGAGCAATTACCTTGGCAAAGGAATCCAGATTTCACAAGAGAACCAAACACATCAAGAGACGATTCAATTCCATCCGCGATCAAGTCAAGGAGGGAGATATAGATATTTGCAAGATACATACGGATCTGAATGTTGCAGACCCGTTGACTAAGCCTCTTCCACGAGCAAAACATGATCAGCACCAAGACTCCATGGGTTTTAGAATCATTACTATGTAATCTAGATTATTGACTCTAGTGCAAGTGGGAGACTGAAGGAAATATGCCCTAGAGGCAATAATAAAGTTGTTATTTATATTTCCCTATACCATGATAAATGTTTATTATTCATACTAGAATTGTATTAACCGGAAACTTAGTACATGTGTGAATACATAGACAAAACATAGTGTCCCTAGTATGCCTCTACTTGACTAGATCATTAATCAAAGATGGTTATGTTTCCTAACCATAGACATGTGTTGTCATTTGATGAATGGGATCACATCATTAGAGAATGATATGATGGACAAGACCCATCCATTAGCTTGGCATTGTGGTCGTTACAGTTTTATTGCTACTGCTTTCTTCATGACTTATACATGCTCCTCTAACTATGAGATTATGAAACTCCCGAATACTAGAGGAACACCTTATGTGCTATCAAGCTTCACAACGTAACTGGGTGATTATAACGATGCTCTACAGGTGTCTCCGAAGGTGTTTGTTGGGTTGGAATAGATCAAGATTAGGATTTGTCACTCTTTGTATCGGAGAGGTATCTTTGGGCCCTCTCAGTAATGCTCATCACTATAAGCCTTGCAAGCAATGTGACTAATGTGTTAGTTGCGGGATGAAGCATTACAGAACGAGTAAAGAGACTTGTCGGTAACGAGGTTGAACTAGGTGTGATGATATCGACGATCAAATCTCGGGCAAGTAACATACCAATGACAAAGGGAACAATGTATGTTGTTGCGCGGTTTGACCGACAAAGATCTTCGTACCATATGTAGGAGCCAATATGAGCATCCAGGTTCCACTATTGGTTATTCATCGGAGATGTGTCTCGATCATTTCTACATAGTCCTCGAACCCGTAGGGTCCGCACGCTTGACGTTCGATGACGATTTGTATTATGAGTTATGTGTTTTTGATGACCGAAGTTTGTTCGGAGTCCCGGATGAGATCACGGTCATGATGAGGAATCTCGAAATGGTCGAGAGGTAAATATTGATATATTGGAAGGTTATAAACGTACACTGGAATGGTTTCGAAGAAGATCGAGGATTTTTTGGAGTACCGGGAGGTTACCGAAACCCCCCGGGAAAGTTATTGGGCCTATTGGGCCATAGTGGAGGAGAGGAGGCAAGCCACGGGAGGTGGCGCGCGCCCCCTTGCCCCAATCCTAATTGGACAAGGGGAGGGGGCGCGGCCCCCCTCTTTCCTTCCCCCTCTCTCCCTTCCCATTTCCCCTCTCTCTTGATTGGAAGGATGGGGGCGAATCCTACCTTGAATAGGAGTCCAAGTAGGACTCCCCCCTTGGCGTGCCCTCCTTGGCCGCCGGCATCCTCCTCCCCCTCCTTTATATACGTGGCTAGGGGCACCCCAAAGATACATCAAGAATTCTCTTAGTCATGTGCGGTGCCCCCTTCCACAGTTTACTCCTCCGGTCATAGCGTCGTAGTGCTTAGGCGAAGCCCTGCGCGGACACATCATCAACAGCGTCGCCACGCCGTCGTGCTGACGAAACTCTTGCTCGACCCTCTACTGGATCAAGAGTTCGAGGGACGTCATCGAGCTGAAAGTGTGCAGAACACGGAGGTGTTGTAAGTTCGGTATTTGGATCGGTTGGATCGTGAAGACTTTCGACTACATCAACCGCATTAACTAACGCTTCTGCTTTCGGTCTACGAGGGTACGTGGACACACTCTACCCCTCTCGTTGTTATGCATCTCCTAGATAGATCTTGCGTAATCGGAGGAATTTTTTGAAATTGCTTGCTATGTTCCCCTACAGAAACAACCTTAGCCTTCAAGGCACGGGATCGGCCATAGTTGGGACCATAGATATCTCTTTTCTCAGATAGCTGCAACTCATGTGTGTTGAGCCTCTCAAGTATGTCAGATGGATCAAGGTCTTTGAAGTCAGGACGCTCTTGTATCATCAGGGACAAGGTGTTTGAAAGGATCGAGAAGAGGTGTCTAGAGGGGGGTGATTAGACACTAAGTACCAAAAGTTGCAATTTTTAATTTCTTTAAGTTTAAGTGGAGTTTTAGCACAAGTTTAACAATCACAATACATATCAAGCAAGCTTGAAAGAGTATATGAGCAGCGAAAAGTAAAGCATGCAACTTGCAAGAATGTAAAGGGATGAGATTGGAGAAATCAAACGCAATTGGAGACATGGATGTTTTTGTCGTGGTTCCGATAGGTGGTGCTATCATACATCCACGTTGATGGACACTTCAACCCACGAAGGGTAACGACTGCTCGATTCCACAGAGAGCTCCACCCAAGAAGGGTCCAGGAAGAAGCAACCTTGTCCATCCCACCATGGCCGTCGCCCACGAAGGACTTGCCTCACTAGCGGTAGATCTTCACGAAGTAGGCGGTCTCCTTGCCCTTACAAACTCCTTGGTTCAACTCCACAATCTTGTCGGAGGCTCCCAAGTGACACCTAGCCAATCTAGAAGACACCACTCTCCAAGAAGTAACAAATGGTGTGTTGATGATGAACTCCTTGCTCTTGTGCTTCAAATGATAGTCTCCCCAACACTCAACTCTCTCTCACAGGATTTGGATTTGGTGGAAAGAAGATTTGAGTGGAAAGCAACTTGGGGAAGGCTAGAGATCAAGATTCATATGGTAGGAATGGAATATCTTGGTCTCAACACATGAGTAGGTGGTTCTCTCTTAGAAAATGTAAGTTGGAAGTGTAGGTTCGTTCTGATGGCTCTATTTACGAATGAAGAGGAGGTGGAGGGGTATATATAGCCTCCACACAAAATCTAACCATTACACACAACTTACCAATCTCGGTGGGACCGAATTGAGAAACTCGGTCGGACCGATTCAGCAAATCTAGTGACTATTAGGAATTTCGGTGGGACCTGCATGCAACTCGGTAGGACCGATATGGTTAGGGTTAGGGCATAACGTAATCTCGGTGAGACCGATTACACAAACTCGGTGGGACCGATTTTGGTAATAAGCTAACCAGGGAGTTCGTCAGGTAAACTCGGTGGACCGGTTCGCTCATTTCGGTGAGACCGAAATGTTACGAAAGGGAAAGAGAGAGTTTACATTGCAATCTCGGTGGGACCGATCGCTCATCTTGGTGGTACCCAAACGTTACGAAAGGAAACAAAGAGATTAGAATCCCATCTCGGTGAGACCGAGATCCCTATCGGTGAGACTGGTTTGCCTAGGGTTTGTGGCAGTGGCTATGACATCTGAACTCGGTGGCGCCGGATAGAAAGAATCGGTGGGGCCGAATTTTACTTTTGTTTTGGGTCATATGTGGATGTGAGAAAGTAGTTGAGGGTTTTGGAGCATATCACTAAGCACTTTGAGCAAGAACCTCATTAAGCAACACCTCATCCCTCCTTGATAGTATTGGCTTTTCCTATAGACTCAATGTGATCTTGGATCACTAAAATAGAAAATGTAGAGTCTTGTGCTTGAAGCTTGAGCCAATCCTTTGTCCTTAGCATCTTGAAGGGTGAGGGAGTCCTGGATTATGGGGTGTCCGGATGGCCGGACTATGACCTTTGGCCGGACTCCCGGACTATGAAGATACAAGACTGAAGACATCGTCCCGTGTCCGGATGGGACTTTCCTTGGCGTGGAAGGCAAGCTTGGCGATACGATATGAAGATCTCCTCCCGTTGTAACCGACTCTGTGTAACCCTAGCCCTCTCCGGTGTCTATATAACCGGAGAGTTTTAGTCCGTAGGACGAACAACAATCATACCATAGGCTAGCTTCTAGGGTTTAGCCTCTCTGGTCTTGTGGTAGATCAACTCTTGTACTACCCATATCATCAATATTAATCAAGCAGGAGTAGGGTTTTACCTCCACCGAGAGGGCCCGAACCTGGGTAAAAACATCGTGTCCCTTGTCTCCTATTACCATCCGCCTAGACGCACAGTTCGGGACCCCCTACCCGAGATCCGCCGGTTTTGACATCGACAATGGTGCTTTCATTGAGAGTTCCTCTGTGTCGTCACCGTCAGGAAGGATGCCGCACCCCGTCTTTAAAGACGACGCTGTTGCTAAAGGAGCTTTGGCTATCGGCCAAACTCTCCGGCTAGGCAGTTTTTTGATGACCGCCTGTTCGGTCGCCGTGCCGACGATGACCTCTCGGGCCATCGAAAGCAATCGCCACATCAGCTCGGAACTTGCCGAGCAGTTAGATCCGATGGAGCTCTATTCCCTAAACAAGCTCTAGGATCGCATCGCCACCCTGGGAGTCGCTACAGATTACGGCCAGGTTGGGCTTAAACCCGATCAGAGAGAGATTGACTCTCCCCAGGTCACCCACCACGTTGAAGTGGTGGAAGAACAATGCGGCGAATCTTCACCCATCCTAAGGACCAGATGTGTCCGGATTCCTGATCCCTTCGAGCTAGACATCTGCGGAGGGGAGGACGTCGCCCAAGCCCTGAACCTAAAGTCAGGCAGCAGGCCTGATTCATTGAATAAAGTCCAAGAGAACAACATTCCGAATTCGGAAATTTCTTGGCCCCTGAGTCTTAGATCGGGCGAGGTTCCAGATTTAAGTCCACCCACCCACCCAAATATAAGGGATCTATCCTAAATATGGCAAGAGCCCGGGGAAACAGTGCACTACTACTGGGCCAGATTCCTCCTGGTTATGAACAGGATAAAGGACTGTCGTGAGAAGGATGCAATTTTATTCTTCTATAATAACTGCACGGACATCGGAATCCTCAACGCCATAAGTCGCCGCGTAATTACACGCTTCGCCGACTTGACATCCATAGTACGAAAGTACTGTGCGACAGAAAGCGTTCGGAAAACCGAAACTAAATTCTGGGACAATCCGGCCCTGAATACAATCCCAGTCCGAAACAAAAGGGCGCATTATCGCCAGGCACCTGAGCCAAACAGCAAAAAACAAAAACCCTCTATAGGGTATGGGACCGTACTGGAGGGATGGCTCAATGGACCCTGTAAAATTCATAGTTCAGGGGAAGTCACACCAACTCACAGCCTTAGAGCATGTTGGATACTCCGGCAGGTGGCCAGAAGTGGCGAGGAGCTTCTAACTCCAGAATCCGCAGAGCACCACCCCAGAAACGCCAGTATGGTGTCAACGGTCTTCGAGACTTTCGCATCAAACAATGCGAGGAAACGAACGCTCCGCAGCCTTACCGAAATCTACCAAGTAGCAACAATAAACCCATGGAGTGACACGACTATTACCTTTAATGCCAGTGACGAACCTAAATTTCGGACAGCCCGAGCACCAGCTGCACTGGTCCTCAGTCCGATAGTGGACGGCTTCCGGCTTACAAAGGTACTCATGGACGGTGGCAGCGGATTGAACCTCATCTATGAGGAAACACTGCGAAAAATGGAAATAGACTAGAGCCGCATTGAGCAAAGCAACACAACCTTTCGAGGAATAATCCCCAGCCGGGAAGCATGCTGTTCAGGGAAAATCACACTGGACGTGGTGTTCGGCACGCTGGATAATTACAGATCCGAGGAGGTCACATTTCAAGTGGCCCCGTTCAGCAGCGGATACCACGCTTTGTTAGGGCGAGAAGCATTCACAATTTTTCAAGCTATACCCCATTACGGGTACATGAAGCTCAAAATGCCTGGACCCAACGAAATCATCACTCTTGCTAGTGATCCGGACACAGCGCTCCGCGCCGAAAACAAGACAGCCGCACTGGCCCTCAAGGCATTATCCAAAGCCTTGGCGGCCGAGGAACTAACTGTGTTGCGCTCCATGGTGGACAGGGACGACGTGATACTCGACAAAAGATCCAAGTCCACCTCCTTCAAGCCGGCAGACGAAATAGTCAAGTTCCAAGTCCATCCAACGGACACTACAAAAACGGCCTCCATCGGGGCACAACTAAAACCTGATGTAGACGCCGCACTCAGAGAATTCCGACGAGAAAATTGGGACATTTTCGCCCGGCACCCTTCAGACATGCCAGGAATCCCACGCAGGCTGGCCGAGCACAGCCTGAACATCCTAAAAGGGTTCAAGCCTGTTAAGCAGACTCTTCGGTGTTTCTCCGAACCCAAGAGACAAGCCATGGGAGAGGAGATAGCAAAACTACTGGAAGCCGGATTCATCAGAGATATAAAACATCCGGACTGGCTAGCAAACCTGGTGATGGTACCAAAGAAGGACAAATCCTGGTGCCTATGCGTCGATTTCAAAGACCTAAATAAGGCCTGCCCAAAGGATCCCTTCCCCTCCCCCGCATTGATCAAATCATCGACGCCACCGCAGGACACGATTCATTGTGTTTCCTCGATGCATACTCTGGCTACCACCAAATCAAGATGGCAGAGTCAGACCAAGCCGCAACGGCATTCATCACCCCATACGGCCCATTCTGCTTCAACATGATGCCCTTCGGGCTCAAAAACACCAGCGCGACATGTCTGGCCAACCAGATCGGCAAAACAGTTGAAGCGTACGTAGATGACGTGGTCATCAAATCCAAGCATGTCGAAACTCTAGTAGACGACTTGAGGCTCACATTCGACAATCTCCGAGCATATGACATTAAGCTCAACCCAGAAAAATGCGTTTTCGGCGTACCAGCCGGAAAGCTCTTGGGCTTCATCGTATCCGGTAGAGGAATTGAGGCAAACCCAGCCAAGATCCGAGCTCTATCACAATTGGATATCCCAAAAGACCTCAAGCAAATACAAAAATTGACTGGATGCATGGCGGCTCTAAGCCGCTTTATCTCCCGCTTAGGAGAAAAGGCATTACCCCTTTATCGCCTCCTAAGGTGCACCGAACACTTCGAGTGGACGGACGTCGCCACAGCCGGACTCGAAGAAATCAAAGCCATACTGGCAACAAATCCGGTCCTGGCCGCGCCCAACACGGGCGAACCAATGCTATTATACATCGCGGCAACCCATCAAGTTGTAAGCGCGGTGCTCGTTGTCGAACGAGAAACGGACGGACACAAGTTCCCTCTCCAAAAACCAGTTTACTACGTGTCCACTGTCCTAACTCCATGCAAGTCACGGTACCCGCATTATCAAAAGATAGCATACGTGGTGTTCATGGCATCCCGGAAGCTGCGACACTATTTCCAAGAGTGTTCGATAACAGTAGCCTCCGAAGTACCTCTTAATGACATTATAAACAACTGCGACGCAACGGGCCGGATTGCCAAATGGGCCATTGAGATCCTCCCATTCGACATAACCTACAAGCCACGGCGAGCTATTAAGTCGCAGGTTTTGGCTGACTTCATCGCCGAATGGACTGAAGCCGAGCTCCCTAAAGAGTACGGCGCATATTCCAACTGGATCATGCACTTCGACGGCTCTAAAATGTTGGCTGCCCTGGGGGCTGGCGTCGTTCTGACGTCCTCAACCGGAGATACAGTCCAATACGTACTTCAGATAATGTACACGGACTCCAACAACATAGCCGAATACGAGGCCCTTCTACATGGTCTCCGGATGGCAGTCTCCATGGGCATTCAGTGCCTAGAGGTCCGCGGGGATTCAAACCTCGCAATATCCCAAATAAATGGAGATTTTGATGCCAAGGATCCGAAAATGGCAACTTATCGCAATGCTGTCTTAAAGATGTCAGCTCGGTTTGAAGGGCTCGAATTTCACCATATAGCCCGGGAGAACAACCAGGCAACAGACGTGTTGGCACGCATTGGCGCAAAGCGCGATGCCGTCCCTCCCAACATCTTCCTAGAGAGGCTTTTCAAGCCATCCGTATCATGGGAGGGAGAGTTCGGAAACAACAGCCCAGACACAACCACACTACCCCTCGCCGAACATTCTGACACAGTTGGTGGCTCTGCCAACGAAACAACACCGTCAGCCCACACAATAATGGCAGTCATTGCCCCGTGGACGGAACCATTCCTAGCCTACCTAACTAGGCAGGAACTTCCCGAGGACCAAAACAAGGCCCGCTGCATAGTGTGGCGATCTAAAGCCTATAAAGTCCACGAGGGAGAGCTTTATAAGAAAAGCACAACAGGAGTCCTTCAAAGGTGTATCTCCTAAGAAGAAGGGCGAAGTCTTCTGCCTGAAATTCATGCCAGACTCAGCGGGCACCACGCCGCAGCTCGGGCCCTTGTAAGCAAGGCTTTCCGTACCGGATTTTATTGGCCGACGGCCCGGCAGACGCTCAGGACTTAGTGCAGCGATGCGTCGGTTGCCAATTATTCGCTAATCAAAGCCACATGCCGCCTACCGCCCTACGAACCATACCCATTACCTGGCCTTTTGCGGTCTGGGGGCTCGACATGGTTGGACCCCTTAAAGGAGGAACCCACAAGAAAAAATATCTACTGGTCATGGTGGACAAATTCACCAAATGGATAGAGGCCAAGCCTATAAAGACGGCCGAATCCGGACCGGTGATAGACTTCATATCCGGGTTGTACACCGTTACGGCGTCCCCCACAGCATCATAACTGACAACGGCACAAACTTTACGGTCGACGAAGTTAAAATCTGGTGCAAAAACATGGGCATTAAGCTCGACTATGCTTCAGTCTATCACCCACAAACCAACGGCCAAGTCGAGCGACCCAACGATCTCATCATGAGCGGCATCAAACCCAGACTAGTGAGATCCCTCAAGGAATCTAACACGCACTGGGTAGAGGAGCTCAACTCCGTACTCTGGGGGCTGCGGACCACGCCGAATCGCACTACCGGATTCACACCATTTTTTATGGTATACGGCGTAGAGGCTGTCCTGCCCTGTGACATAATTCATTACTCACCTCGCATGCGCATGTACAAAGAAAGAGAAGCCGAGCTCGATCTGCAAGACATCTTGGACGCATTGGAGGAGGAGCGCGACGTAGCAAAAGCCCGTTCTGCATTCTATCAACAGCAGGCTCGAAGATATCAAAGCAGAGAAGTACGGGCCAAAACTTACAACGTTGGCGAACTAGTTCCGCGCCTGCCGGAGAAGAAAAAGGACAAACTAAAGCCCAAATGGGAGGGTCCCTTCATAATCGACCAAGTCCTGACTGGTGGAGCGTACCGTCTGCGAAACGCATCGGACAACTGACTCGAGCCGAACCCATGGAACGCAGCACGCCTACAAAGATTCTACGCCTAGGGCCGGACTCCGTGTTCGTCTCCTTCCTCTGTCCCTTTTTTTATTTTATCTTTTTTTTCAAATTAGTTGCCTGGTATTTCTCTCCTTCTCCCTACCTTTTTCTCCCAAGCCTTAGGGGCTTCCCTGAGCGTTGCTCACACACACTTGATGCGCCACCCGCGCTCATTATACCTAGGGGCTTCTTTATCAGAAGTTTATATAAACGGGCCTCATGCCTAAAACATGTGTGACACTTCCGCGTGAACCTTTTATACACCATTATATGCATCGATATGACTTAAGTTTTGGCCAAGCTGGGTTGCTTGGCTCCTATGCTTACCCCTATGTTCCCGTTTGTTCGGCTAGGTGGTAAAGGGAGCACCTCTGCGATTGTTACTGCCGGGTCAGCCGGATGTGTACCTCAGACTGGGTGAAGCCGAAAGCTAGCATTCTTAAGGGAATATTCGGTCTGTGAACTAAAAGATGATTTTTCTTGTTTATTTATCTGCCCCCAGATGCTTTTTCTGCTCTTTCTCGCAGTTCGGACATGCACTTTAGGGCATGCCTCCCAGGGAAAGGAACCCCTAACGGAACTATTCTCCCTGGAAGATGTTTCTTACTAACCATGTAATATAACATAACTAGTTGGGCACTTGTCTGCTAAAGCACTTATGACCCCTACGTCTTGTCTCCATGCATGCCCCGGTTCTTACATAACCGAGAGGGTATTCGAACACACTCCGGACTACCGGGTCCAAAGGTCGAAGCGTAAAGGTCCGCAATGACAAACGATCTACAATCCGGCTAGAAGGCATTTTTCATGTCATTTTAAATTACATAGTCAATTCGACTCGGTATATTCTTCTTCAATACCATCCAACAGGCGGTCTAATTTACAGTCCTGTTGAGAATACTTGGCAGCCAGCTCTACCTGGCCATACACTAAACTGACAGGGATATCCTTTCCGTCAGGACCCATAGGGCCGACCTTGGCCATGTGGTTCGGGTCAGCCTTCGTATACCGAGTCTTCACCGTGGCCCAGGCCTCCCTGGCACCTTGACGGCAGGCCAATATGTTCCACAACCGGAAGCGCTGCCGCACTCCCTCCAGCTTCTTTGCAAGCTCCCCAAGGCCTTCGGGCATGGAGAGGGATGGCCACATAGCCTGGACGATGCCTTGCATCGCCTGCCGAACTCGTTCGTGCAGTTGCAACAGCTTGGGAAGAAGGTCCCCCATTGAACCGGGCATTTCCTCCGCAGGACGACCTGTCAGCATACCTACAGACATAGCTCTGTCAATCGACTTCCTCGCCGAACTCTTTTTTCAAAGATTCGTTCAAGCACTTACTAAAAATGCCGCGTCGAAGTCGCCGATTTTCCTTTACGGAATCAGACAGCTGAGCACGAACATCCTTTAGTTCCTCCCCCAGCTGGGTATTGGCGTCTTGAAGTTTGTTCTTCTCTTGCCTCACCCTCGTCAGCACGCTCTCGCCAGCCTTTAGTTGGCGTAGGAGTTGTTGCTTGTCCGGATTTACTCCGGCCCCATCTGCACTGTTATCGTCAGAATTGCACACATGCCGCACTTCATAACGGAGTTATCTTTCAAAGCATATATTACCTGGGGGGCTCCCCTTGGCACTATCTGAAGCGGCCAGTGCGGCCTCGAGTTGGGCCTTGCACTCTTCTAGCTCTTGGGACAGTTGCGTGTTCTTTTTGTAAGATCTTGCATAACATATGATCCTTAAATCAGTTATCTTAACTGTTTCAAGTCTCGGGGCTACTGACATATATAACCATTAGATTTACTCACCCGTATGTCTTTCACATACTGCTCTGTGGCTCTGGCTAGACCATTTTGAGCGGCACGGAGGTACGCATCTCCCGTATTAAAGTTGTCCAACGCCTCTGGGGGAAAACATGCGTCATGAAGAACAGTCCGGCGACGCCTGTGGTTCATGGCACTCTCCACCTCTGAATTGGTGGCAGATAGCCTGTCTGCGTCCTTTGTCGGAGGAACGCCCGATGCGTGCCCTGTGTCCGCCTCCGCTTCCGGACCCGGCCTTTAAGCCTGGCCGGTGGATATAGTCCGGCGGGCTCTCCTCTTCCTGAGGAGAGCATGAGCGTTAGTGTGACTTGAGGGCATAAACCCTAGGCGTTAAATTTGCGCGCCGTATCATTGCACCGGAATCTTGATCTGGTCCACACTTCTTTTTGGCCCGCCTGGCTTCAGCGGCCCTTGTTGGCTGCCCACCGCGGGCTCGGCCCTCCGCCTCAAGGATTTCCCCTGCAAAATGAAACACTATTGGTTTACAACATTCAAAATAAGGCATGGATGGATCTTCCTGAAAGTACTGGGACTTCGGTCTCGGTTACCTTTGAGGCTGGAAGTAGTCCGGGATAGTCGGCCGTAATGGCCACTAAGGTATTGTCCTTACTCAATTGATGAAACACCCCATCAATTAACTCCACACATAAGTCTGGGTCCTCTTGGGAGTCTGGATCGAGGGACCGTTCTGGGTCCTCGGGTTGCGGAGGAGGGCTGTTTATCTCCTTCACAGTCTGGCGCAGCTCCTGCGTTAACATTGCCAGACTAAGTACTCAATTATGGGAATTTCGAAAGCGGGTAGACAAGTGAAAGTGTTCGCTCACCCAGCTTGGAGGACTGTACATAGAGAATCCGCCCTGTGGGTTTACATGGAGGAATTCCTCTTCTTCTCCCTTGTACAAAGCGGATAAGATATTCGTTAGAGTGGCGGCCAAATCCGGCCCCTTGCAACCGCACCGGGTGGCATCGTCCTCCCCGTTGAAATCCCACATGGGGTGGCCTCTGTACTGAAGCGGCTGCACCCCCCGCGTAATGCATGTGGCCATGACCTCGATCATGGTCAATCCGGAATGAGCCAACAATCTTATCCGACTCATCAGGTAAAGAACGTCCCTGTTAGTTTCCCTTCGAGGGTTCCGTGGGCGCCAGCTCAGGCGTTTCTTTAACGGAGCGTTATTAAACTCAGGGAGGCCAATCCGTACAGGGTCCGGCAGGGGGACGTCATCCATATAAAACCATTTCGAAGGCCAGTCCTCGGACACCTTCTTTGGGGTACCGGATAGATATCCGGTCTCGGCGATGCGCCATAGTTCGGCTCCACCCACTTGATAAATTGACCCCTCCTGAGAGCGGGGCACAAGGCAGAACAACCTCTTCCACAGTGCAAAATGGGCCTCGATGCCCAAGAATAGCTCGCAGAGGGCCACGAAGCCCGCAACATGCAATATGGAGGCAGGCGTGAGGTTGTGTAGCTGGAGGCCGTAGAACTCCAGTAGACCTCAGAGAAACGGATTAATTGGAAATCCGAGTCCTCTTATTAAATAAGGAACTAGGCACACCCGCTCTCCTTAAGAGGGATTGGGGATGCTCTCCGCCGCTATAGGTGGCAATCCCGGATCGAACTGGGACCATATATGCTGGGGGAGTAGCCCCTTGGATTGAAATGCTACTAGCTTGCTATACGGGACGGAGCATCTCTCCCAATCCCCAGGCTTGGGGCTGGGAGCGCGAGACGAGGAGCCGCGTCGACTGTCCATGATGGAATGGACTTTTTGTCAGAGGCGCTCTGGTGAAAGCTTGCGTAGGGGAGATGGTGTGATTCAGATCCAGATCCTCGTCTCACTTTATATAGGCAGCTTATTTGAGCAGCTAGGGGGGGAAATGTAAAAATACCCTGGCTTTTCGCATTCGTTCGACACGCGGAAGATGGCCTTTATTGGGCGTGGAAGCTAAGGAGCGCAACATTTATCAGAAGCCAGACACTATTCGACAAGTATATGGAGTTTGGATAAGAACCCGCCTCACAATGCCGAAGACAATCTACGCACTGGACTCATCGTCATTGAAGCCTGGTTCGGGGGATACTGAGGGAGTCCTGGATTATGGGGTGTCCGGATAGCCGGACTATGACCTTTGGCCAGACTCCCGGACTATGAAGATACAAGATTGAAGACTTCATCACGTGTCCGGATGGGACTTTCCTTGGCATGGAAGGCAAGCTTGGCGATACAATATGAAGATCTCCTCCCGTTGTAACCGACTCTGTGTAACCCTAGCCCTCTCCGGTGTCTATATAAACCGGAGAGTTTTAGTCCATAGGACGAACAACAATCATACCATAGGCTAGCTTCTAGGGTTTAGCCTCTCTGATCTCGTGGTAGATCAACTCTTGTACTACCCATATCATCAATATTAATCAAGCAGGAGTAGGGTTTTACCTCCATTGAGAGGGCCCGAACCTGGGTAAAAACATCGTGTCCCTTGTCTCCTGTTACCATCCGCCTAGACGCACAGTTCGGGACCCCCTACCCGAGATCCGCCGGTTTTGACACCGACAAAGGGGTTCCACATCTTTAGTCCATGCCACTTCACTGTTGAACTTATCTGAAACATACTAGGTAAAAGTGTTAGTTCAACAAGAGATATGTTGACATTAATTACAAAAATCACCCAGGGAGCACTTGTGCTTTCAGTGTTGAAGGAGCTATCAAGTGATCTCAAAAGCTTCTTCACTATTTCATGTTTGGTGATCTCATGGGCGCCAAGAGCGTGATGACCCAAAAGTATATGGGGTCAATTGTAGCCCTTTTGGACAAGTAAGAGTGTGGAACCCAACAAGGAGCAGAAGGAAATGACAAGTGGTTTTTAGCAAGGTAATGTCTGCAAGTGCTAAAATTGTAAGTAGCGGAGTAGTTTAGTAGCAAGATATTTTGTAATGAGCAAGTAACAATAGAAGTAACAAAAGTGCAGCCAGGTAGCCCAATCCTTTTGAGGCAAAGGACGGGCCAAAGCGGTTTCTAATGATAAGCAAAGTGTTCTTGAGGGTACATGGTAATTTCATCTAGTCACTTTCATCATGTTGGCTTAATTCGTGTTCGGTACTTTGATAATTTGATATGTGGGTGGACCGGTGCTTAGGTGTTGTTCTTACTTGAACAAACCTCCTACTTATGATTAACCCTCTCGTAATCATCCGCAACTACGAGAAAAGTATTAAGAATAAATTCTAACCATAGCATTAAACTTTTGGATCCAATCAGTCCCTTACGGAATAGCGCATAAACTGAGGTTTAAGCTTCTATCACTCTCGCAACCCACCATCTAATAACTACTCCACAATGCATTCCCTTGGGCCCAAATATGGTGAAGTGTCATGTAGTCGATGTTCACATGACACCACTGAGATAATGGCAACATACATACCATGAGAATATCGAACACATATCAAGTTCACATGATTACTTGCAATTAACATGATTTCTCCCATGACCTCAAGAACGAAGGTAACTACTCACAAATGATAAACATCCTCAAGATCAGAGGGGTATTAAATAGCATAATGGATCTGAACATATAATCTTCCACCAAATAAACCATATAGTAATCAACTACAAGATGTAATCAACACTACCAGAGACCCACAAGCACCAATCTATAGTTTTGATACAAAGATTGAACACAAGAGATGAACTAGGGTTTGAGAGGAGTAGGTGCTATGAAGATGTTGATGAAGATAGCCCTCCTCAAGATGGGAGAGTTGTTGGCGATGATGATGATGATGATTTCCCCCTCCGGGAGGGAAGTTCCCCCGGCGGAATCGCTTCATCGGAGGGCAAAAGTGCTCCTGCCCAAGTTCCGCCTCAAGGTGGCGGTGTTTCGTCCCGAATGTCCTCTCCTGATTTTTTTATGGGTCAAAATGACTTATATACCAAAAGATGGGCACCCGAGGTGGGCCTAGGAGGACAACACCCACCAAGGCGCGCCTGGGCCTCCTGGCGCGCCCAGGTGGGTTGTGCCCACCTGGTAGCCCTCCTCTGGTACTTATTTGCTCCAATATTCCATAAATATTCCATAAAAATCCTTAGGGAGTTTCAGCTCATTTGGAGTTGTGCAGGATAGGTAGCTTGACGTAGATTATTTAGGTCCAGATTTCCAGCTGCCAGAATTCTCCCCCTTGGTGCATACCTTGCATATTATGAGAGAAAAGGCATTAGAATTACTCAAAAAGCATTATTATACAATAAAACAACATAAATAATAGTAGGAAAACATGATGCAAAATGGACGTATCAACTCCCCCAAGCTTAGACCTTGCTTCTCGTCAATCAAAAACCGAAATCGAAAAATATGTCCACATGCTTAGAGAGAGAGGTGTCGATAAAAACGAAAATACGGACATAGAAGCATCATGTGACTTATTATAACAGCAACAAACATGAATATAAAACTTTTAACACAGAACTTTTATTATAGACTTCTCATGAACAAGTGATAATTCATCACAACATTGAAGTATAAAGCATAAACTCTATTGTAAACCAACAAACTATGTTCTCAGTCAAGTTTGCAACTACAATTCATCATCTTTTCAGGAAGGGTCACGAATCGGAGCCTTTAGGCAAGTCCACATACTCAACCATCATTTAGTGTTCTATGATTGTTAACACTCACCGTGTACACATGAGCAAAATGTTTCAACCGGACACAAAGAAATATAGGGGCTTATAGTTTCACCTCCCAACACACTCACCTCAAGGGTGATGTCAACAATAATAACTTAGGCCACCCATATTCAAGTGGACATATGTGCCTAGATATTTCCTCACCACATGATGCTTGCCAAAGGAGAAAAATAAAAGGAATAGAGAGAAAAACTTTGACTCTTGCATAAAAGTAAATACATGAAAGTAAAAGATAGGCCCTTCACAGAGGGAAGCAGAGGTTGCCATGCGCTTTTTGTTTGTATGCTCAACCCCTTAGTGCAATAGAACGTCACATTATATTACCCCTTGTGATGGCAACCTTTATTATGCAGCCTGTCGCTTTTATTCTTCACCATCACAAAGTTCGTACAATGCTCAATTTTCCCTTACACTGAATGATATCACATTTTTATAAGCAATTTTTATTGTCCTTTTTGCACCGATGACAACTTACTTGAAGGATCTTACTCAATCCATAGGTAGGTATGGTGGACTCTCAAACAAGATAGGGTTTAAGGGTTTTGGATGCACAAGTAGTATCTCTACTTAGTGCGGAATTTTTGGCTAGCAAAGATAGGGGCAAGCACCACATGTTGAAGGATCTATGACAATATGACTTCTGTGTGAATATGAACAAACATAAATCATTAGATTGTCTTCCTTGTCCAACGTCAACAATTTTGGCATATAATATTTTGATGGGTGCTCACAATCACAAAAGATTTCCATGATAGTGTATTTATATGTGAACCTTCTCTTCCCTTATTAATTCTTTCATGTGTTGCATCATTGACCAATGTTATGTTTGTCAATCTACAATAAAATTTTCTACTTATACTTTTCCTTGTGTAATGTCATCACTTACCATAAGATTAGCATATGATCTTTCTTTTTATTGCAACAAGAAAGTAAAGTAGGCAAAACTCAAACTAAACTTTACTATATCTCGCACACAATTGCAAGGATTGATCACTAAGCAAACTCAAAAAAAGCAAAGGATTGAATATTCATCTAATATCGAAAGATAACCATTGATCGAACTAAGAAAGTAAAGGCAAAAGAAAGCGGAGATTGATACGATACTGGGGCACCTCCACCAAGCTTGGCGAAAGCCAAGGGGAGTGCCCATACCCGATACTCAATTTTCTTTTGGTGGCGACGAAGTAGATGGTGGTGATGAAGTAGATGGTGGTGGTGCAAAAGTGGAGGGTTTGCCCTTTGCTTCCTCCAGCTTCTGACGGAGAATAAAATTATCTATCCTCAACTCGTCGTTATCTATATCGAGTTTTATTATCCTCTTGCATAACGCCTCCATGCTTTCGTTTTTGAACCGGGGAGGAACCGAGTCATCTTCATCTTCTTCGGAGGTCTAGCTATAGTGCCTCACATCCCCATAGGATTTGGGGTTTGTGATGAGGTCAGCAACATAACTCTCACCCTCCGAGTCTTGGGACAACATTATTCCAAATATGATAGGAAAATTGAGAGAAAAGAAAACAGGAGATTTCTCCGTGATACGTAAGTCAACAGGTTCAGGAGGTATATATAGATTTTTTTTTTATCTTGGGGAACAAGCAGAACAGAAGAAAAATAGAGATTGGAAAGTCCCCGAGGAGGGCACAACCCACCTGGGCATGCCCACCAGGGTCACTTTCATGGAAGTTTCTTATTTTCCTAATTTTTTTAATTATTCCAAAACTGACAAAAAATATTTTTGCTAATTTTTCGGAGCCCGTTTACTTACCGTATCACATACCTCCTTATTTTCACGATTCTGGAGTGTTCCGGAAGGACTCTTTTATGTGTTCTTTCGATGTCAAAGTTTGGATAGCATTGCTTTCAACATTAATGGGCGTACCTGAGATATAGTGTTTTATTCGTTTCCCATTGACAACCTTCGGTTTAGTCCCTTCGGCATTATTTATTTTGATAGCTCCAGATCGTAGACCTCCTTGATGACATAGGGTCCTTCCCATTTGGAGAGAAGTTTTCCTGCAAATAATCTGAACGAGAGTTGTACAAAAGAACATATTCTCCTACTTTGAACTCACGCTTTTGGATTCTTTTGTCATGCCATCTTTTAACTTTTTCTTTGAATACCTTAGCATTTTCATAAGCCTGGGTTCTCCATTCATCTAATGAGCTAATATCAAATAACCTCTTTTCCCCAGAAAGTTTAAAATAATAATTGAGTTCTTTTATTGCCAAAAATGCTTTGTGTTCTAACTCAAGAGGTAAATGACAAGCTTTTCCATAAACCATTTTATATGGAGACATACCCATAGGATTTTTATATGTTGTTCTATAAGCCCAAAGTGCATCATCTAATTTCATAGACCAATTCTTCCAAGACCTATTAACAGTCTTTTGTAAGATTAGTTTTATTTCTCTATTGCTAAGTTCACTTGACCACTAGACTGAGGATGATAAGGTGACGCAATTCTATGATTAACATCATACTTAGCAAGCATCTTACGAAAAGCACCATGAATAAAGTGTGAACCACCATCAGTCATTAAATATCTAGGGACTCCAAACCTTGGGAAAATAACTTCCTTAAGAATTTTAATTGAGGTGTTGTGATCAGCACTACTGGTTGGAATAGCTTCTACCCACTTAGTAACATAATCAACAGCAACCAAAATATGTGTATACCCATTATAGGAAGGAAAAGGTCCCATAAAGTCAAATCCCAGAATATCAAATGGTTCAACAGCAAATGAATAATTCATAGGCATTTCTTGACACTTACCGATATTACCTATTCTTTGGCATTCATCACAAGATGAGACAAACTTACGGGCATCCTTGAAGAGAGTAGGCCAATAAAAACTAGATTACAATACCTTATGGGTGGTTCTGTCTCTCGCGTGATGTCCTCCATAAGCTTCGGAGTGACATTTCCGTAGGATTTGTTCCTGTTCATGCTCAGGTACACAACGTCTAATAATACCATCTACTCCTTCTTTATAAAGATATGGGTCATCCCAAAAGTAATGTCTTAAATCATAGAAGATTTTTTTTCTTTTGTTGGTAGGTGAAGCTAGGTGGTATGTATTTAGCAACAATATAATTAGCATACTCAGCATACCAAGATGTACTACGAGAAACATTTATTGCAGCTAGTTTTTCATCAGGGAAACTATCATTAATTTGTTGTGGGTCCTCAAGAATATTTTCAAGTCTAGACAAGTTATCAGCTACGGGGTTCTCTGCTCCTTTCCTATCAATGATATGCAAATCAAATTCTTGTAGCAGAAGAACCCACCTAATGAGTCTAGGTTTAGCATCTTTCTTTTCCATAAGATATTTTATAGTAGCATGATCGGTGTGAATAATTACTTTAGAATCAATAATGTAAGATCTGAATTTATCACAGGCAAACACCACTGCTAAGAAATCTTTTTCAGTAGTGGCATAGTTTTGTTGAGCACTGTCTAGAGTTTTACTAGCATAATGAATAATATTTAGTTTTTTATCAACTCTTTGTCCTAGAACAACACCAACAGCATAATCACTAGCATCACACATAATCTCAAAAGGCAAGTTCCAATCAGGTGGTTGAACAATAGGTGTAGTGATTAAGGCTTTCTTTAGTGTTTCAAAGGCTTCCATACAATCATCATCAAACACAAAGGGAATATCCTTTTGCAAAAGATTAGTAAGAGGCCTAGAAATTTTAGGAAAGTCTTTGATAAACCTTCTATAGAAACCAACATGACCAAGAAAACTACAAATACCTTTGATATCTTTAGGACATGGCATTTTCTCAATTGCATCAACCTTGGCTTTGTCCACCTCAATGCCTATTTCAGAAATTTTATGGCCCAAGACAATACCTTCATTAACCATAAAGTGGTACTTCTCCCAATTCAAGAGAATATTTGTTTGTTCACATCTCTGCAAAACTCGATCAAGATTGCTTAAACAATCATCAAAAGACTTCCCATAAACAGAAAAGTCGTCCATGAAAACCTCAACAGTCTTTTCACTAAAATCAGAGAATATCACAGTCATACATCTTTGAAAGGTAGCATATGCATTACATAAACCGAAAGGCATACGTCTATAAGCAAATGTTCCAAAAGGACAAGTGAAAGTGGTCTTTTCTTGATCAGATTGAAAAACAGGTATTTGTGAAAAGCCAGAATATCCATCAAGGAAGCAAAAATGTGTGTGCTTAGATAATCTTTCTAACATTTGATCAATAAAAGATAGAGGGTAATGATCTTTCCTAGTAGCTTTATTTAATTTTATATAATCAATTACCATTCTGTAGCCCGTGACAATTCTTTGTGGAATAAGCTCATTCTTATGATTAGGAACAACAGTAATACCTCCCTTCTTAGGGAGACAATGAACAGGACTTACCCATCTACTATCAGCTATAGGATAGATTATACATGCTTCCAGAAGTTTCAATATTTCTGTTCTTACCACTTTTTTTCATTTTAGGATTTAAACGACGTTGGTGATCAACAATGGGTTTAGCATCAGGTTCCATATTAATCTTGTGCTAACATAGAGTGGGACTAATGCCCTTAAGGCCATCAAGAGTATATCCAATAGCAGCCCTATGCATCCTTAGATCTTTCAATAATCTTTATTTTTCATGTTCTGAAAGGTTAGCACTAATAATAACAGGATATATCTTCTTTTCATCAAGATAAGCATATTCAAAGTGTCTGGTAATTGTTTAAGTTCAAACACGGGATCACCTTCAGGTGGAGGAGGACCTCCTAGAGTTTCAATAGGCAAATTGTGTTTAAGAAGAGGTTGTTGTTCGAAAAAGATTCTATCTATTTCATTTCTTTCACGCATATGCAAATCATGTTCATGGTGTAGCAAATATGGTTCCAAAGGATCAGTAGGAGGCACAGCAATAGAAGTAAGACCAATAATTTCATCTTACTATGCAAATCTTTCTTATGAGGTTGTTTACTAAACTTGGAAAAATTAAACTCATGAGATTCATCATCAAAGCTAACACCGACAGTTTGTTTCTTACAAACTATTTTAGCATTGACGGTCTTCAAGAAAGGTCTACCAAATATAATGGGACAAAAGTCATCTTGCGGGGTTCTAAGAACGAGAAAATTAGTAGGGTATTTTATTTTCCCACACAAGACATCAACATCTCTAAGAATACCAATTGGTGATATAGTATCTTTACTAGCAAGTTTAATATAGTGACATCTATGTCTTCTATTTCAGCAGGTGCTATTTCATCTTTAATTTATTGATATAAGGAGAAAGGGATAGCACTTACACTAGCACCTAGGTCACATAACCCATGATAACAGTGATCTCCTATCTTAACTGAGACAACAGGCATGCCAACAACTGGTCTATATTTATCTTTTCCTTCAGGTTTAGCAATTCTAGAAGCTTCACTACAGAAGTAGATAACATGCCCATCAATATTATCAACTAAGAAATATTTAACCATAGCAACACTAGGTTTAACTTAAATTTTTCAGAAGGTTTGGGTGTTCTAACATAACTTTTGTCAACCACAGTTGAAGCTTTAGCATGTTCCTTCATCCTAACAGGAAAAGGTGGTTTTTTAATATAAGCAGTGGGGACAACTCGATCAACATTGTAAATGATAGTTTCTTCTTTAGCTTTTACCGGTTCTTTAACTTCTTCTTTAATTGGAGGGTGAGATATTTAAACTACTTCTCCTTAGGGAGATCAACATGAGTAGCAAAATATTTGCAAAAGGAAACTACTATCTCAAAGTCAAGTCCATATTTAGTGCTAAACTTCTGAAAGGCATCGGTATTCATAAAAGATTTAACACAATCAAACTTAGGTTCAATACCTGACTCTTTACCTTCGTCGAGTTCCCAATCTTCAGAGTTGCATTTAATTCTTTCTAAAAGATCCCACCAGAATTCAATAGTCTTCTTCATAAAAGAACCAGTACAAGAAGTATCGAGCATGGATTGATGAGGAAGCCGAGCATAAAAATTCTGAATAATAATTTCTCTCGAGAGCTCATGATTGGGGCATGAATATAACATTGACTTAAGCCTCCCCCAAGCTAGAGCGATACTTTCTCCTTCACGAGGCCAAAAATTATATATATAATTCTGATCACGATGAACTAGATGCATAGGATAAAATTTCTGATGAAATTCTAATTTCAAACGGTTCCACTTCCAAGATGCAATATCATCGCATAGCCTATACCATGTCAATGCTTTTCCCTTCAAAAATAAAGGGAAAAACTTCTTATTAGCTTTATCTCCAGGCAATCCTTCAAGCTTAAATAATCCACAAATTTCGTCCACATATATCAAGTGCATATCAGGATGTTTGGTTCCATCTCCTGCATAAGAATTACCTAGCAGTTGTTCTAACATACCCGAAGGAATTTCATATTCAATATTATCAGTAGGTGCAGTAGGTTGAGGGGTAACTAATTGTGGTTTTAGAAGAGGTGAAGATACCCCAAACAAACCCCTCAAAGCATTGTTTTCCATAGTAGCAAGTGACAATAAATTTCAGCATGTAGTAATAATGTTTCCTTGCCAGTTTCCACTTACCAAGAGCGCTTCACTCCTCGGCAACGGTGCCAGAAAATTTCCTTGATGACCCACAAGTGTATGGGGTCAATTGTAGCCCTTTTCGATAAGTAAGAGTGTTGAACCCAACAAGGAGCAGAAGGAAATGACAAGTGGTTTTCAGCAAGGTAATGTCTGCAAGTGCTAAAATTGTAAGTGGCTGAGTAGTTTGGTAGCAAGATATTTTGTAACAAGCAAGTAACAATAGTAGTAACAAAAGTGCAGCAAGGTAGCCCAATCCTTTTGAGGCAAAGGACAGGCCAAAACGGTTTCTTATGATAAGCAAAGTGTTCTTGAGGGTACACGGTAATTTCATCAAGTCACTTTCATCATGTTGGCTTAATTCGTGTTCGGTACTTTGATAATTTGATATGTGGGTGGACCGGTGCTTAGGTGCTGTTCTTACTTGAACAAACCTCCTACTTATGATTAACCCTCTCGCAAGCGTCCGCAACTACGAGAAAAGTATTAAGAATAAATTCTGACCATAGCATTAAACTTTTGGATCCAATCGGTCCCTTATGGAATAGCGCATAAACTGGGGTTTAAGCTTCTGTCACTCTCGCAACCCACCATCTAATAACTAATACACAATGCATTCCCTTAGGCCCAAATATGGTGAAGCGTCATGTAGTCAATGTTCACATGACACCACTAAGAGAATGGCAACATACATACCATCGAAATATCGAACACATATCAAGTTCGCATGATTACTTGCAACATGATTTCTCCCATGACCTCAAGAACGAAGGTAACTACTCACAAATGATAAACATCCTCAAGATCAGAGGGGTATTAAATAGCATAATGGATCTGAACATATAATATTCCACCAAATAAACCATATAGTAACTACAAGATGTAATCAACACTACAAGTCACCCACAAGCACCAATCTATAGTTTTGATACAAAGACTGAACACAAGAGACGAACTAGGGTTTGAGAGGAGTTGGTGTTGTGAAGATGTTGATGAAGATAGCCCTCCACAAGATGGGAGAGCTGTTGATGATGATGATGACGATGATTTCCCCCTCCAGGAGGGAAGTTCCCCCGACAGAATCGCTCCGCCGGAGGGCAAAAGTGCTCCTGCCCAAGTTCCGCCTCGAAGCGGCGGCGCTTCGTCCCGAATGTACTCCCCTTATTTTTTCTAGGTCAAAATGACTTATATACCAGAAGATGGGCACCGGAAGTGGGACGAGGAGGGCAGCACCCACCAAGGCGCGCCTGGGCCTCTTGGCGTGCCCAGGTGGCTTGTGCCCATCTGGTGGCCCTCCTCTGGTACTTATTTGCTCCAATATTCCTTAAATGATCCATAAAAAATCCTCGGGGAGTGTTGGGGATATAACTACTGAGTATAAACCGCCCAGGAGGGGCCGGTTCACCCTCAACTATATTGAAGCCCATGAAGACCTAGAAGATGGCGCTTTACTGATGAAGCTTAAAGGCCTAGAGCCCAAAGGCGGATCAGGGCCCATAGATGTAAACCGCCATAGTTGTATAACTTGTATTGTAAGTTAGGAAAGGGGAGACCGATCCGGACACTTGTATGAGCCGGCCTCGGGACTCTGTAAATCGGTCGGGCGTCAACCTGTGTATATAAAGGGAGGACCCGGCGGCGGTTCAGGGACAAGAAACAACAACTCGAAAGCCAGGCATAGCCTGTTTGCTCCCTGGTAATCGAAACCCCAATAATTCCATCACAACTAGATGTAGGCTTTTACCTTCATCGTAAGGGGCCGAACTAGTATAAAACTTCCGTGTCCTTTGTCCAGTTTAACCACTTTAAGCTAACCCGTCGTGATGGCTCCACGACTAAGTCCTTTCATGAGGACATCTGACATGATATTTCCACGACAGTTGGTGCCCACCGTGGGGCTATCGCACGATGGTTTCGAGTTCTTGAAGGGCAGCTTTGAAGGACTCAAAGGATACGCGGTTGGCCGGATGACCAAGAGTCATCGCGGCAAGCTCTACATCAACGATGCAGGCTGGGGCCCCGACGCCGGATCAATCGAGTACGGGTACCGGGTCCCCTTTGGAGGAATTCACGTCTTCATCAACAAGGTCGGCGAACCGGGCCCTGAGCCGGACATCTGCACCGACCTCGTCGAGACGGCTCAGCGTGCAAGTCCCGCCCGGATTCAGCCCGCCATGAAGCGTGCGTTCGTAGGATGTGTCCATGGGATCGGATCTGAACCGGTATCGAAGGTGAGACGGTTGTTTATTCCGATGGCGAGTCATCCACCGACGAAACCGAGTCCCTGTACCGAGTTCATGATGGTTTGTTCGAAGGGTATTCTGATGGCACTAGTATTCCGGAATTTTTTGAACCGCCAAACCGAGTCGCAATCTTCATGGCCGGTACATAGCCAACCTTGCAAAATTCTACTGTGGCGGCATTAGGTTCCGGACCAACAGCTGGGGAAGGAGGCCCCATGTGCCGGACGGCTCAATTTTTGTCTAGTTTGTTGGACGCCTGAACGATGTTATTGGCCACAACAGTTACCCCGGAGACTCAAGATCGACATAACGCAGAGGTCACTAAACTACGGGATCAGATAACACATGCCAAGGAGGACTTGGCGGCTGAGGAGACCAGGATGGCTGAGGAACGGGCCGCTTTAGATGCCCAGGCGCAGAGGATTCAGGCCGAGAATTATCGACTTTTGCTGGATCAAAACGCCTTGAATGAAGTATTGAGGAGGAGACATTAGTCTCGCTTGCCGGCGGATTATAATGCAATGAACCTCTTCAGTACACCAGGGGCAGGAACCAGCAACCCGGCAACAGTAAACCGGACTATCGTGCCAAGGACCGGAGCGCTGGATCAACCTCATGTGATGGGTCCACCCCGACGAACAGACAACCCGCCGCGGTACACAACACCCCCGCCTAATCACTTCTCTACCCCTTTGGATAACATGGTAGCAGCGGCATCCTGGCTAGTAGCTATTCCGATGGAGGGTGAATCGCCAGCAGCGGTTGAGACATGGCGGGCCAGGGATCTTCTTCAGGCTGCTATGGTGCAGCAGCAGGCTTACTCATATAGCCGAGACAGGATTCACACGACCCGCCGTCCGAGCAAAAGCTATAGCAGGCACATAGATGAACCAGAGGTGTCCAGTAGTGCGCGGCACCGTAATGTCCCTCAAGGACCCAATCCGACATGTGATGAAGTAAATGCTCAGGACGTGGTGGATAATGGCAGAGCACGAAGGGAGGCCGCTTTAGCAGCACAATATGCGGGCCGTTATCAACCCGCCCCGTTTTAGCCAGCAGCGTCAGTAGACCGAGGCACCAGGCTTGCCTTCAGTTCCTGGGGAGTGTCGTGTCTCATTCCGGCTCTCCATAATGTGCGACTGCCCAAGGATTTCAAGGGATCCATGTAAGGTGCCTAATTACACCGCCGATCAACCACCTGAGGCGTGGGTTGAAAGTTATGAGATGGCGATGGAGATGTTGGATGTGGATGAAGCGGCCTGCGCAAAATACTTCACAATGATGTTGGAAGGGACGGATCGTACATGGTTGAAGAACCTGCCAGCTAACTCCATCGAGTCATGGGACCAATTGAAGGCCCGGTTTACAGCAAATTTCAAGGATACATGCAAACAGCCTATGTCCATTGTGGATCTAGATGCTTGTGTTCAAGGAGAGAACGAGTCAACAACTCACTCGGTGCACCGGGTTTCAGAAGTTTTGCATTCGTCGGACTGGATTAATGCTGGCCAAGCAATCATAACACTAGAACGTAACTGCCGGTTTAAGTCATTAAAGATGAAGTTGGGACAGCTCAAGCGCCACTGCAACGACATGGGAACACTTATGGCAGCCTTGGTCAAATATGTCGATTCTGATAATACCAAGGATCCCGATTCTGATGAGGAGAAACCGGAGAAGGGAAAGAAGAACGACGGTGCAAAGGGACAGTAGCACAACCAAGGGGGGAATGGGAATAATGGTAAGCGCAAAGCAGATAATTCAGATTTTGTGGCTAACACTAATATGCAGCGTCGTAAAGGTAAACCGCTCCAGCGCGGTGGCGGTATGAATCTGGAACGACTGTTAAACCAGCCATGCCCAAAGCATGGGACCAAGGAGGTTCTAGCAACACACCTTTGGAAGGATTGTTTCATCATGAAGGAGTTCAAAAACTCTAATCTCTTCCGGTATGATCAGGGTCCATCGGGCGGTTCAGGTCCAGGTTTTCATGGTGGCGGCAGTTCAAACTCTGGATTTTAGAATAATCAGGGCAACCAGAACAGCCAAGGTGGCAATAATCAACAGAATAATCAGGGGAATCATCAGCAATCAGGTTTTCAGAGTCACCCAAAGCAGTTGAATGGCGGGCAGTATCATGTGTTCACTACTAGCGTGTGCAAGCGTGATCAGAAGCTTCACAATAGGGCAGTTAATGTTGTTGAACCGGCGGTACCACGTTACTTGTGGTGGTCCGAGCAGCCCATTGTGTGGAGCAGAGAGGATCATCCGCCCCGGGTTGATAATCCGGGTCACCTGGCTTTAGTGGTGGCACCTCAGGTGGGAGGTTATAAATTTACCAAAGTACTGATGGATGGGGGGAGCAGTATCAACATCGTGTACTATGAGACCTTCCGTCACATGGGGTTGACAGACAAGAGTCTTAAACCATCAAACAATGTTTTCATGGTTTAGTACCAGGTAAATCGGCATATCCTGTTGGCAAGATCGCCTTGGAGGTTGTGTTTGGAGATGAGTACGATTCTAGGTCTGAAACATTGACCTTTGAAGTGGTGAAAATCCAGAGCCCATATCACGCACTGTTTGGATGACCGGCTTATGTGAAGTTCATTGCAAGACCCTGTTATATTTACTTGCAGCTCAAAATGTCGGGTCATAAGGGCCCATCACAGTCCACGGAAGTTGTAAGATCGCTTTGGATTGCGAGGAAGGTGATGCGGCCTATGCTGAATCAGTTTGTGCTACAGAGGAGTTGAAGTTCTATAAGGACAATGTTGATCCGGCAGACATGACCCCTCTGAAGAAGCCCACCACTGAGCATGACCTGACCCTGATGTTCAAACTGGCAGATGAAACTAAACTTGTTGATTTGGTTCCTGGCGATTCATCCAAGCAGTTTAGCATCAGCACCAATCTGGATTCAAAATAGGAAAGCGCGCTCATCGAGTTCATCCGTGAGAATCGGGACATTTTTGCATGGAAACCTTCTGACATGCCAGATGTAGCGAGGCAACTCCCTGAGCACACTCTCAATATTGATCCCAAGTTTAAACCGGTCAAGCAGTTTCTTCGCCGCTTTAATGAGGAAAGACGCAAGGCAATCGGTGAGGAGGTAACCCGGCTGTTGGCTGCTGGTTTTATCATCGAAGTGTTTCACCCTGAGTAGTTGGCTAATCCGGTGCTGGTCCTAAGAAAAATGGCACTTGGTGCATGTGTGCGGATTACACAGATTTGAACAAGGCTTGTCCAGCAGATCCTTTTGCTCTCTCGCGTATTGATCAGATCATTGATGCGACGGCGGGTTGTGAGCGTTTGAGTTTCTTGGATGCTTATTCAGGTTATCATCAGATCAAAATGATAGTTAAGGACCAGGAGAAGACAACCTTCATCACTCCCTTTGGAGCCTTCTGCTATGTTTCTATGCCCTTTGGGCTCAAGAGTGCCCAGGCAACTTATCAGCGCTGTGTGCAAAATTGTCTTCACACTCAGATTGGGCGCAATGTTCATGCCTATGTGGATGACATTGTAGTAAAATCCAGGAAGAAGGAGACATTGATAGATGATCTCAAGGAGACCTTTGACAATCTTCGGGTTTATAAGATGATGCTTAATCCGAACAAGTGTGTTTTTGGTGTTCCGGCAGGCAAGCTTCTAGGTTTTCTGGTATCCAACAGAGGCATTGATGCTAATCCGGAAAAGATCAAAGCGATTACGTCTTTGGCTAAACCAGCATGCATTAATGATGTTCAGCGTATGGCAGGTCGAATTGCAGCCCTAAGCCGGTTTATTAGCCGCTTGGGAGAGAAGGCGATCCCTCTATATCAGATGTTGAAGAAAACAGACACTTTCGTCTGGAGTGATGCGGCTGATGCGGTGTTTGAAGACTTGAAGCGGCAATTGGCTGAACCGCCGGTCCTTGCTGCTCCGGTTGACAAGGAGCCTTTGTTATTGTACGCGGCTGCTAATACCCGCACGTGCTGTCAGTGTGGCAATTGTGGTTGAGCGCAAGGAGGCTGGAAGGAATATCCGGTTCAACGGCCGGTTTACTATATCAGTGAAGTGCTTATCGAGTCAAAGCAACGATATCCGCATTGGCAGAAGCTGGTATATGGGTTTTTATGGCGAGTCGGAAGCTCAAGCAATACTTTCAAGGCCATCCCATCACAGTGGTCAGTTCTGCTCCTTTGGGCGATATAATTCAGAACAGGGAGGCAACTGGTCCGGGTTGCAAAGTGGGCAATTGAGCTTGGTCCCATGGGTTGAAGTATATGCCTCGAACAGCCATCAAGTCTCAGGCGCTTGTTGACTTCATCAATGATTGGACCGAGTTACAGGCACCAGAGGACAAACCGGATAACACATACTGGACTATTCACTTTGATGGATCCAGGCAATTGGAGGGCTCGGGGGCTGGAGTTGTTCTTACTTCCCCTCGAGGTGATAAAATTCATTATGTTCTCCACTTAATGTTTCCTTGTACTAACAATGCAGCTGAGTATGAGGCGTTACTCCATGGTCTCCGTGTGGCCAAGGAAATGAATTTAAGCCGTGTACGATGCTTTGGAGATTCTGATCTGGTGGCCCAGCAAGTTTCTGGCACTTGGGATTCTAAGGATCCACTCATGGCGGCTTCCAGACGCGAGGTGGATATTGTGGCGGGTCACTTCAAAGGTTATCAGGTTGAGCACATTGACCGGCACAAAGCAGCAGATGCTTTAAGCCGGCTGGGATCTCAGCGTAAACCGGTACCACCCAATACCTTTTTAGATATCTTGCATAACCCGTCTGTTAAGTTGCCTACAGAGGAGGATTTAGCTGTTCTTGATCCAGAGGCCCAATTGGTAGCCGCTTTACATGTAATTCCAGATTGGACGGTTCCATATTTGGCGTATATGAACCGGGGCGAGCTACCAGACAATGAGGTTCTAGCCAGACAGATAGTTCGGCGATCAAAGTCCATGGTTATTCACAATGGCGAGTTACACCACTGCAGCGTTTCAGGCGTATTCCAGTGTTGTGTTTCTCCTAAAGAAGGCCAAGAGATTCTACGTGAGATCCATGAAGGGGATTGTGGTCACCATGTCGGTTCAAAGTCCCTGGTGGCTAAAGCTTTTCATCATGGGTTCTACTGGTTGACAGCTCATGCTGATGCTGAGGTTCTGGTAAAGCGGTGTGACGCTTGTCAGAAGTTTTCACGCCGAGCTCATGTTCCGGCTCAAGAACTACGGATGATTCCTATCACTTGGCCGTTTGCTACTTGGGAGATTGATATGGTGGGACCTTTCAAGCGCTCCAAGGATAAGAAGACCCACCTGTTGGTGCCAGTTGACAAGTTCACTAAATGGGTTGAAGCGGAGCCCGTAAGCAAGTGTGACGCAGCTACGGCGGTTCAATTTATCAAAAAATTCATCTTCCGCTTTGGCTTTCCACACAGCATCATCACGGATAATGGCACAACCCTTTCTAAAGGTGAGGTGGAGGACTTCTGTCAGAGAGAGCACATCCGGCTTGATATAGCATCCGTGGCTCACCCCCAGTCCAATGGTCAAGCTGAGAGAGCCAATCAAGAAATTTGAAGGGTATCAAGCCCCGGCTCATGGTTCCTTTAAAGCGGACGCCGGGTTGTTGGGTGGAAGAATTACCTTCTGTGTTATGGAGCATCAACACCACCCCCAACAGATCAACGGGTTACACACCTTTCTTCATGGTTTACAGGGCAGAGGCGGTCCTCCCAAGTGATATTCGTCATGATTCGCCCCGGGTTGCTAATTATGTTGAAGCGGACAATGAGCAAGCACGCCAGGAGGCGTTGGACCTGTTAGATGAAAAACGGGACATGGCTTTGGCTCGTTCGGCGGTTTATCAGCAAGACCTGCGGCGTTATCATAGCCGCCGGGTTAAAACAAGAACCTTTCAAGAAGGCGACTCGGTGCTCCGGCTTATCCAGGATCAGACCGATATGCAAAAGTTATCCCCACCTTGGGAAGGGCCCTTTGTGGTTAGCAAGAATCTGCACAACGGATCATACTACCTCATTGACGTTCGAGACAACTCACGCAGTTCTGAGGAGGAGACCCGGCGGCCGTGGAACATAGCTCTCCTTCAGCCTTACTACACTTGAGCCATAGGCTTCTCTTATGTACATATTTTGACAATGTATATATTATGATCAATATAATAAACTGGCATCCTTGCTATAAGCAGGGTCTCTGCTGTTTTCCTCAAATATCTTTTGGTTACATGGGGGCTTCAGCTGACAAAGCGGAGTACTACCTGTTAAACTGGCTATCATGCCACATTACAGCTTGGGAGCTTCACACCCAAGGGGCCAAAGAGAGTCTGGATGCTATGCACAGCTCAAACATAGGCACCCATTGAGCACACTCACAAAGTTACATGGGGGCTCTTTGTGTGCTGCAACAAAGATTTTGAAAGGACCCTTGTAATATGCTATCAAGCATGGCTTGGAAGCCTGGTGTATTCACCTAAAACCCCGGGTTAACCTGCCTTCATCAAGTAAGCCACTCCTATCCAGGTAATCCTGGCACGACCCGCCGAACGTTTGACAAGTCAATCTTATACAGACCCTGAACTTGTCAAAGTTAAAACGACGATTGGTTAGTTGGAGGTCCATCTTAAAAGGCTTTGCAAAATGGTTTAACTCAGCGGCCTGGTATCCCATGAAAATCCTCGGATTTGGGCCTGGCAGCCCTTGAAAAGCCTCGACTACATGGTTTTTACTTTGCTTTTTGCCAAGTTTTCCCCCTTTTGTTAAAACTTATGTTAAAACCGGTGTCAGTTGACCTGGTATGGCTTTTCAGTCGTCATAATAACCCGGTGTTTGTTAACCCGGCTTGTCTTTCAACTAAAAGTTGTCTGACCATATTCATTATCAAACCTACGTTACAAAACCCGGTCTGGCTTTGACTATATGTCGCCAGTTTGATCATCTGGTGTTCATCGTAACCCGGCATGACTTATTACACACCAGCACTGCATGGTGAGAGTTATCAATACTCAAGATTTGGGTTTTCACCCCTACTACAATCAAAGTTGGTAAACCAACTAAGTGATTTAATATCACAGGTATGATCTACTTCATATTTTAATATTTATTCAGCCTTGGTAATCAACCAGGCTTTGTCTTGGGCATTATGACCCGTCCGGCGGTAAACCGCCCGGACAATTCTTTTTTATGTAGACATCAGGAACGCATGAAATTATCAAAGTGTACACAAGCACAGCAAATATCATGGCGGATCAACAAAGTCATGCATCAGTGCCACAGATCAAAGTATTTTAACTAGCCTATTACAAGGCGCTTTGAGGCCCAAAATAATGATTGTTTTTACACAGAACAAAGTCTGTGACAATAACCAGATTGTTGGATCAAGACTCATCACCAGGCTGACGTGATGTTGATGGATCCTCAGGCGTCGGTTCAACCTCCTCCTCCCCACCCAGTGGCTGGAAGTCAACGGTGGTCTAGTCAATCCGGGTTAAAGCTTGAAAGACAACCTCTTCACTTATAAGATTCGACGGTTCAACATCAGGGGCATAAGTGTGCTTACGAATTGGCGGAATAAGATTCTACACTTCCTTCATAGCAGTGTCAACTCGATGGTTGTTGGCATCGTAGAAGGACCGATGAGAAGTCAAGTTCACCTCTTCGGCCAATTGACTTGCTACTGGACGCATCTCCTTGGTGAGGGCTTTGAGGGCTTCATTATCAAATGCTGATCCGTTTTCTTGTTCATCCGGATAGCCCTTGGCGATATCAACTGGATCCAGGTCAGCTATCCATGATTTGGCATGAGTTAGTGCTAACAAAGCACCAGCCCTAGCAGCAGATCACTTTAACTCCTCTATCTGAGCAGGAGTCATTGAGAGCCTGGCCAAAGTATCCTTGATCAAGGTTGGTGCCGGTTTGTTGTACGAAGCTGCACAAATGACTCGTTGTGCACCAGTATACAGTTGCTCAATCAATGTGTAAGCTGCCTTCAACTTCTTTCGCATATCTGCGCCTAGATGAGCAATGTGATGACCTACAATGGTTTAGAAACTTAATGTTAAACCGGCGGAGTTGAAGATACTTCAGAACAGGCTATTAATAAAGTATTTACCAAAAATGCAGCTGTCATGGTGTTCACTTGATGTTTTAGCCCAGTCAGCTCTTCCTCCACCGGTTTAAGAGCTGCTTCGGCGTCTTCAGCCCACTTCAACAAAGCAGCCTTTTCGGTTTCCCAGTTGATGCGTTCAGTTTTGAAGCCATCCTTCAATTGTTCCATGGCTGTCAAAGTGCCCTTTAGCTCCTCTTTGGCTTTAGAGGTCTCTTCTTGCTGGGACTTGATGTTTTCTTGAAGATCGGCGATTTGAGACTCTTTGGTATTTATATCGGTCTGCAAAATCAGAAGAGGAAGCTGTTAAAATTTCTCTCAAAGTCCCAAGCACATAACAAGTTATACACTTGGCACTTGGGGGCTAATGCGGATTGCTTCTTAAAACGGAGATCTTAAAGTCCCAAGGCTCAAACAAAGTATTAAGCTTGGCACTTGGGGGCTAATGCACATTGATCAGTCAATAAAGTGAAGGCATTTAATAAGGACAGAAAGTCCGGTTCATCTTATTAAGGTAAACCGGCCCTTGGGGCTACTCAGTTGAAGTGTTCTTGATCTTTAAAGTCCCGGTTATCTTCAAGAGATAAACCGGCCCTTGGGGCTACTCAGTTGAAGTGTTCTTATTTGAAGTCCCGGTTTGTCTTCAAGAGATAAACCGGCCCTTGGGGGCTACAATGGAGTTGATATACATTACAAGCAAATTTAAAGTGTTTTGAAGATTACCTCATAGCATTCCTTCATTAAGTTCACCAATCCGGCCTCATAAACCCGGCTTGTGTATAGGCGGTTTAAGAATCCAGAATGGAGCTCGTCGGCGCTAAGGTTAATGAAGTTGGATAAATCTGCCTTCACTTTCCCCTTGCCCATAGCAGCAAATTCCTCCTTGGCAGTATGCTTTGACAAGGCAACTGGGTTGCCAAGGATAGTGTAACCATGACAAGTGATAACAACATCATCATCGCCACCTTTTGATGGGGTCGGCAGATTGACAGTATTCCTGGCCGGGCTTGGCATGTCTTCGCCCTTGGCTGGGCTTGGAGGATCAGCATGCGGACTGGTCGGGTTGACTTCTGGCAGTTCAACATAGGTATCCTGACTTTGGGGTACAGGATCATCAACGGCGATGCCAGCATCTCTATTAGCGCCTTCTGAAGTTCTGTCCAGTTCAACCTCTTCAGTAGGGACAGTGGTTTTTGCTTTCTTGCTCAGATGGGCTTTGGCGCTGTGATATTAAAACAAGAGGTCAGTTGGTAAACCAGCGCAAGAAGACAAAGTTAAAGACAGTATACTTACCCATGGACGGTCTTGAGGGGAGGCATTTGAGTGGTTGATGAACCGTCAGATGAAGAATTGGAAGACACCTGGTAATTCAGATCAGCTGGATTAAGTGGGTATCGTAAGCAACCCTTCAAGGGAGAAAAAATTTGGGAGGACAAGAAACCTCTGGACGACGCTTTCGGGTTGGTGTATCCGGTAAACTGGAATAAGTGACTTGCTGGCCACTGTGCCGGGTTGTGCGACGACCTTCAGTTTGCTGTGTCTTCAAAGAAAATTGTGGATCCAAATGAGCAAGAGGGTGAGAGTATTTTACTTTCCGAACGGCACGGCGAAATCTTTGAACCGGCACAAGGTCTGAATCAGAGGAAAGAGAGATTACCTCTACATGGTCCGCACGAATGGCCTCCACGTCATCCTGGGAATAGTCATTGTCAATAAGGCATATGAAAAATGAACCAAGGGAGTCAAGTTCTACCTCTGGATCCGACTCATCAACATCTTCAGGCGGATCAGAAGACTCGGCGATTTTCTTCTTGGCTGCTTTCTTTATGACTTTGCTTTTTGCACGAGGAGCCCTCACCGGTTTTTCTGAAGTTTTCCTCTTCCAGAAAGAATCTTTGGCCTGTAAAATCAAACAAAGGGTCATTAGAACAATGTTAAAGCGGAGACGGATCGATAAAGGTAGAAAAGATAAACTTCTTACTACTGGCGGTTTGTTGGAGGTACAAAAAGGAGCCAATCCCGTCTTGCTGCATTGAGCGATCGGTTCATCTAGCATCTTATTCATGGACTCAGTAACTTCCTCTTCAGTCATTTCTATCTCATGATATCATTGAGGGTCTTTGATGTTTCCGGTATACTCATGCATCAAACTAGAGCGGCGACTTAAGGGAAGAATACCCCATGAAACCCAGCATCGAACAAGGTCAATGCCGGTTAAGCCATTTGCTAGAAAGGCCTAGAGCTTAGCAAGTTGAGGTGCATAAGCTTGTCGTTCTTTGGCTGTGAGCCGTGGTGGCAGTGGATGGCCATTGCTAAGCCGGTGTGCACGGTAACCCGGCAGAGGGTTCTCATCAGCAGGTGCAGTATTCTGATCGTAAAACCATGTTTGATTCCAGTCTTTCGGATGGATGTGGTGTTTGGCATGAGGGAAATCAACTTCTTTCCTCTTTTGAATTGATACGCCGCCAAGTTCAGTATTGGGGCCGTCAGAGAATTCGGTTCGGCGGTTTAAGTGGAAAAAGTCTCTAAAGAGCTCAACAGTTGGTTCTTCTTGAAGATAAACTTCGCAGAACACTTGAAAGTTGCATATATTAGACACAGAATTTGGTCCAATGTCTTGAGGATGGAGTTGGAAACTAGCAAGCACATCCCAGAAAAACTTTGAACCGGGGGGGCTAAAACCCCGGTCTAGATGCTGCATGAACACAATCACTTCCCCGTCTTGAGGTACTGGAGGGCACTCAGGGCCAGAAACTCGCCAATGGAGGACATCTTTCTTGGCCAAAGCGCCAGCCAAAACATATCCATTGAGCTGCGTTTCTATGATCCGAGAAGGAACCCAGTTGCACACGGCGAATTACTTGGTCATGTTGGAAGGTAAACTGAAAAAGCACGAAGGCCGGTTTACGATTCAAGGTTCATGTATACAAACCAGAGTTAAACCGGGTAATCATGCATGTTAAATCGGCTATTGCTACTCAAGTCAGGATGGCGGTTTAATTGAGGGCTAATGGTGCCAGGAGGATTATGATTTTCTACAAGTTAAACCGCCTATACTGGAAGCAGCAGAGCTGAAATTCAATAACTATTGCAGAACAAGTTTCACAAAATGATGATATAATTTTAGATCTACCGTGGTTCAGTAAAGAAAAAATTTCTGAGTCCTACAATGGTGTTAAATAGAACAGAGAAAGTCTAGAGGGGATTTATCCAGGAACAGCAAGATGTTGTACAACGGCAGACTAAAGCTATGGATCTACCGCAGAAAGAAACTATCAGGTCTAGCTAAGATGCAGTAAGAGTCCAAGAGGAAAAGTGAAGAAGCACTGATGAACGCCGAGGAACACAGATGAACACAAAGCCCTAATGGAGATCTAGGGTTAAGGAAGGGATTACTTACCAGGGCCACGCAGCGGCGGAGGAGTATCGCAGGATCTCTGGTACGAACAGGATGATGCAGCGGCCTAGTCGATGCAGTTTTGAAGGTTGACGGCGGCGGCGGTGCTTGAAGCTCTTAGAGTTGCGAGGAGGAAGACGAGAGGCAAGGAGGAAAATGGAAAGACCCCTCAGTCTTATTTATAAAGAGAAGGGGATAAGTGGCAGGCGCGACAATCGAGGAGCCTGAAGCGGCAAAAGAGGGCGCAGCTGTCGCCTTGATCTTTGGGATATAATTAATGAAGGGAATCTTTTTAATATTTTTATACAGAGATGACGTCATGACAATCCACTGTTATGTCCAGAGGATGACGTCATGGCGGTTTACCAAAATTTACAGGAGAAGACATCATGGCGGTTTACGAGAAATGTAAGAAGATGTTCACGGAATTTTTATAAGTGTTGAAGATTGACGTGAACTGGTTCAAATCAATCTGGGGCCTAATATTGGGGATATAACTACTGAGTATAAACCGCCCAGGAGGGGCCGGTTCACCCTCAACTGTATTGAAGCCCATGAAGACCTAGAAGATGGCGCTTTACTGATGAAGCTTAAAGGCCCAGAGCCCAAAGGCAGATTAGGGCCCATAGATGTAAACCGCTATAGTTGTATAACTTGTATTGTAAGTAAGGAAAGGGGAGACCGAGCCGGACACTTGTATGAGCCGGCCTCGGGACTCTGTAAACCGGCCGAGCGTCAACCTGTGTATATAAAGGGACAAGAAACAACAACTTGAAAGCCAGGCATAGCGTGTTTGCTCCCTGGTAATCGAAACCCCAATAATTCCATCACAACTAGATGTAGGCTTTTACCTTCATCGTAAGGGGTCGAACTAGTATAAAACTCTCGTGTCCTTTGTCCAGTTTAACCCCTTTAAGCTAACCCGTCGCGATGGCTCCACGACTAAGTCCTTTCACGAGGACATCTGACGTGATATTTCCACGACGGGGAGTTTCAGCTCATTTGGAGTTGTGCAGAATAGGAAGCTTGACGTAGCTTTTTCAGGTCCAGATTTCCATCTACCAGAATTCTCCCCTTCGGTGCATACCTTGCATATTATGAGGGAAAAGGCATTAGAATTACTCCAAAAAGCATTATTATACAACTAGTTAGTATGCACGTGCAACGCACGTTTCAACTAAAATACATTTTCTCATGAAATATAAAAATCCATCATCATATAGACCTTCTAAAAAAATAGATAACTCGTACGAAGAGCATATGATTCTTAATTCTATCATCATATAGACCTTCTAAAGAAATAGATGCACCATGGTGAAACCCCTTTAGCTAGCGCCAGCAACCACTGTACCATAGATGGACATCACTGTTCGTCCTATATCACCAAAATAACTTCATAGCTCGGTCTGTCTAAGATTTCTCATAATTAACTAAATATGAGGTATACTATTTTCAATCAGAAAAATACCAATCCTATTTCCTTCTATTTGGTTCCTATGAAACGGACATTACAATAGGCACCAAAAAGCAAATCAATTTGATATGCAAGTGTGTGTATAGAAATAAGTGGATTCCACATATGCCGATCAAATGACATAATTCATGTAAGGTGTAAGATACAAGTTTGTGCACGTGAAACCAATCAAAGAACTCACTGACGGGCAAACCAGATGTGCAAGCCCACAAAAGTTAGAACTACTCGTAACCTGATAAATGTAGCTCATTTGTGGTCATTTAGTGTTCATCCTTCCATGGCCAGGTCCAGACGGTATTTGCAACTATTCATTCAGAATAGCATGCTTCTCTTGTCAACTTTCACAATATGTACGGGTATGTTATGTGCCCATATAAATCCTGGAACAGATTTTTAATCATTCTTAAAATTACCGGCAACTATTCAGGATTATAAGTTGAATAGCTCTTAGATGAGACCCGACAAAATATAATAGGAGCTAACATGGCCACACCACAACGGACTACATTTTATAAGCTGCTCAAGAACACTAAACTCTTTCATGTCTATGAAACTAAAAAAAATTCTTAGTCATGATTAACTCCTAATTTCAACATGATCTATCTGGTTATATCCTTCACGTGCTTCACAATAGAAGATAATCAAGATCACGTACACGTACAGAAGAGCCAATATGCGTGATTGGTACTTTAGTTTAACATGTAGCTGTTCCATAGACGTACAACTATATATTAGTTGTGAGGGCACCCATTCATGTTGAATGAGAACATGAAATCAAGTACGATCATGCACAGATGCATTACCACTAAGGTTAGTAAAATTCAGAATGATCCAACATAAGTGTAATTTCCATGAACATGGTTAGAAACAGATTATCATGATGTATACATCTGTATGCTCCAAAAAACTGAAATCAAATGTGCCATGGCACAGAAATGTCATAGTACGCTCCCAAAAATATTTTTCTTCTCTACATGGACACAGAACAACCTCTAATCAGAGATAACAAAACAAATGTCATTTGACAGAATATAACTATAATATATCATGACAAACTGTATCATGACATTAGTTCTTTGGGGCAAAACAAAAGCATCACAAAGTGCATACTCATTATCCTAACTATGAGACATCAATAATTACAAGCATCAAGAAAAGGGCAATTTTTCACCTTTGCACATATGTCAAGTGTGTAGTGCAGACTGCTGGGTGTTTCTCTCTCCTCGGCCACAGATGTTTGAAGTCCGAACAAATTCTTCTGCATTTTTCCCTTTTGGGTTGTAGCTACAACCAAACAAAATATGATACATGCATCCTTCAACATTTGTTTGTAAATCTTCCTCCTAATCTTTAGCCTGTACCTGAGCTTCCTCAACCCCTGCTTCTTCTGTTTGGCATGAATTTTACCTCCTCTACTAGACCCTCTTCCTCCACCTCTACCTTTCTATCTCTGCCTCTAGCATTGTCTCCCCCTTTGCCAGATCATGTATATATGCATAACCACAAACTAAGAAAGCTCTTCGAGACATCATAGTGACATCAGTAGTTCATGACAGAACAAATACTTTTTTGCGGGAATGAACAGCCTCAGTTGTTAAACATTAAAGAACAATCCAGTGATCATATCAAGAAGTTGGAGGCCGAGGATGCTCTAGTAATCTCAATACAAAAGAGGAAGAAATAGCAATCAGCGCCTTGAGGAAATAAAGAAGAACACAATTAACTATGATCTTGCTATTAAAGAAGCATACATAAGAACCACCATCTATTGACAAGCCGGTACAATGACATTACTTTCAGTTCCAGAGAACAAGTGTATATAGCACTTCTTAAAAGGAAATGTATATTATATTTAGTGGTATGTTAATCACTATGTAGCAAGCATCAGAATCTTGTATTTTGAAGTAACAGTAAACAACTCCATCCTATTCATTAATGTAGAGATGAAAAATTGATTCAAGCAGACTACGCAGAATTCTTGTTTTAATTCAGATCACCTCCTGTATGTAATAAAAATGAACTACAGATAAAAAAATTAATCTTACTTGGCTGGAAGTAGCATGAAGATGAGATGATTCCACATTATTCTCAACGATTCATGCATACCAACGTGAGCAGAAATCCACAACCAGGAGACTGGTGGTGCGCAGGCGCGTCCACAATAATCAACCTCGGTGGCGGTCTATCATCCTCGATAGTGGCATTTCCAGCTCGGTTCTAGATGGTCGTCCTCGATGGTGATACCTGGAGTCCTCAACGGATGCGGTACCGGCTCTAAGGGCAGCGTCCATAAACATCAAGGTGAGGCGGCGGCAGCAGCAAATCAAAGCATGTACTGCATCGGCGCCTACAACGTCGTTCGCATCCCATCGCTCACCCCGCACGGTGTTGTGCACCACGACATGCTGACGCGCCACCTTGTGCTTCCTTTACACATCGGCGGGACACCGCCAACTCCATGCATGGCCCGGGTCTGGCCGCCATGGGCCTGGCGACCAGGCCTCACCCCCACTTGGATCCGACCGCTGCCTTCCCTACTGCACGCACCCTACTGCCAGACGCTGCATCCCCCAACAGAGTCGTAGGCCGCCGCTTCCCCTGACCCTCTCCCCTCTGGTGGCCGTGCAGGCGACCAGAGAGAGCACAACGGCACCTCCCCTTGTCTCCCGCTGGTGGCAGCACTCCTTCCCGACTCCAGCTTCCAGCGCACGCTGCTCCGGGCCGCTCCGGCGATGAGCGCGCCGAAGAGGGCGTTGTACAGGCGGCGGGGAGAGCCCCGGGAGTCTGTCGCGGGGCAGTTCGGGTGAGGATTGGGGCTGCGTCATTATAGGTTTTTTTGTTCTGGAATCTGACTGTAGTTGTTGCGAGATAAGTGCGGGGGCGAACGACAGAGTTTTTGTCCGCTCCCTCGAACTGCTAAGCGTACTTTCGACGTTGATTAGTGATTATCTTAACGGGTAGATCCAATTTCATCGGTTTGATCGTGAGGTTGTAATTTCTCTGGGTTGTTATGTGTACATTATGCGGGCTGCGCTTAGCAATGAATATGTTTGCTTGTTTAATAGTAGTATAGATAAAACAACAAAAATAACAGTAGGAAAACATGATGCAAAATGGACGTATCAGAGCGCGAAGCTCATTGTGATATCAGTTAGGCGATCGAACATGAGCTGGATATTCTCATTGTCATTTATCTTGAAGCGGTTGAAGAGATTGCGAAGAACATCAATCCTTGAGTCTCACTGAGTTGAGACGCCTTCGTTGACCTTGGATAGCCAGTTCTAGACCAGCTTCACAGTTTCCAGTGCACTCACACGGCCATACAGCCCTTTGGTCAGATGACCACAGATGATGTTCTTGGCAGTTGAGTCCAGTTGCGCGAATCTCTTGACTTCAGCAATGGTGACGCCCTCACCGACCTTGGGAACGCCTATCTTGATGACATGCCAGAGGTCAATGTCAATGGCTTCAAGATGCATACACATCTTATTCTTCCAGTGGGGGTTATCAGTGCCATCGAAGACTGGGCACACAGCGGAGACCTTGATTATCCCTGCAGTCGACATAGCTAACACCGGTACGCGTTGATCCTATACAAACGGGTTTTAACCCCTTTCCATGACGGCATTTGGAACCATCGCCAAGTGAGTGTGGGTGATAGGGGGTCCTTCCCACACGACCCAGAAACCGTCGGGATATGCCCTCCTAGCACACACGCTCGGCAAAATGAGGTCGTGTGTGACTGGCGAGCGAGAAAATACGGTTATACGTATAGTACTGCTAAAAAATACAATTATATAGGCGAAATCATTTCCGATCGTAAGTACATCCCACACAGTCAGTCCCCGCTAAACGTTTATGTTCGTATATACATCCCACATAGTCGCTCCAAGGAAAATGTTTCCGTTCGCAGGTACATCACACACAATTTTCCTCGTTAAATCATTTGTGATAGTGTTGACATCGCACACAATATTAATAGTTTTATCGTTTGTGTTATTGAATGTGTCACACACGGTGGGTAGAAGAAACTGTGTGGCAAAGGCTATCCATCACACACAGTTTTTATGCGATAAACGTTTGCGGAAGGTGGCCTAATGTAAACTGTTTGGAAGAGAATGTCGTGTGTGATTGTTCATCCATCCAACACGGTTTATTCCTAGAAACTGTGTGTGTTGCCTTAGGTCATCACCCATGGTATTTTCTCAATAACCGTTTGCAATAGCAAAAACCAATTAGCAGGCTAATTGCCCTATTATTAATAATCCATTTATTAATCTAATTGACATTCATATTAAACACATAATATATTTCATTCCCATATTAAGGAAGCAGGATTTCATAATTGAAATACATCAGAGTACAACATGATATAGCTTCAGCACTCAGCTACCCCATTACACAACTGCCCCAGGACCAAGTTTCACATACAACATCTAGAACCTTTTGAAATTAGCATCATAGACGGTACATAGACATATGCATCTCATCGGGAAAATTGCTGAAGCGGAAGGCGAATATTGAGCCTTCATTGATGTTGAAGGTCTTTGCAACTTTAGGCTAGTGCTTGTGGATGATTGACCGTCCATCCTTCGTCCTCTTCAGGAACACTTCAATATTGAACCGTGGGTGTTGTATGAATACCTTCCTCCCCTCCTGACCATACAAGTGGTTTGAGAGGTAATCATCAGTGAACTATTTTGGAAAGGCCTGAAAACAAGGATCTGCATAAATATCTTCTCTATATTATGGGGCAAAGGAATAAAAAAGACAAGGTATAATAGTTAGTACCATCCTGTAGTGAACTTATGTCTTCTTCATTGTATCCTAACAATCTTTCTGAGTTTCTTGACTTGACTGATATTCATGGACAACTCATTTCCCCATATGCAAAAAGGGTCGAACAGTGGGTCAAAACCTCTGACAGCAGGACCTATATGTGCAAGACAAAATTGTTTAAAACCTAAGTATTAGAATGGTTCCTGTAATTTCACAATAATGTGCTATTAGACAAAGGACCATGCATGTGCAAACCTCGATTGTAAACCTCAGTGCTTCCCATTGCTTCCCTGCAACACATATAAGGTAGTTAGTGATCAGGTTAAGTGAGGGTTCGCATGCTATTAGTCAAATATGTTGATGAAAAATAAGCACATTGCAGATTCATCAGATTAATTCAAGCCACATGGAAAACCCATTTATCCAAACCAAGCATCATGAAGAACTAGGAAATATAGCAATTGTACATGTTTCCCATGTATTAAGTGCAGCCAAATTCGATTATTCCTCACATGCACAACAATACAAAATTCTACCCACAACAATTGGACATTGCATTGTAGAATTGAACCAAGTAGTTAACTAAACACCACAACAAATAAACCAAACATTAACTGAGCGCCACATTGCACAATATAACATACTCCTAATAGAAAATCAGACAGTTAACCAAACCAAGCATGCTTAACAACTTAAAAATATAGCAATTGTATTTGTTTCTCATGTATTTAGTACAGCCAAATTCGATTTATTTCTCACATGGTATACAATAACAGAATGCACCCACAACAATTGAACATCGCATTGCAGAATGGAACCAAACAGTTAACTAAACACCACAACAAATGAACCAAACATTAACTGAGCACCACTTGCACAATGTATAACATACTAGAAGATCAAACGGTTAACCAAACCAAGCATGCTTGACAACTTGGAAATATGGCAATTGGATTTGTTTCTCATGTATTTTGTAAAGAAAAATTCGATTTATTTCTCACATGGAAGACAATACAAAATTGCACCCTGAAAAGAATTGAACATCACATTTATAGAATTGAACCAAGTAGTTAACTCAACACGACAACTAATTAACCAAACAGTTAATAAGTGAGCACCGCATTGCACGACATATAGAATAGATACACTAGAGAAACAGATTGCATGGTAGAAGTAGATAGCACAATTCACTAGAATTTGTTAAGGAAAGGCAGGAGCAGCACACACAACGGGTAAACTGAGCATGCTTAACCGGCGTAGCTAGCAAATGGCAAGGTGCTCCTCCAAGATATGGGGGTCTACACGAATGGCAGCCATCGCGACCTCATCCGCGCGTGTGTCCGCGATTTGCTTATCCACTGCCAAATGCTCCTTGAGATCCTGGCTATATTGCGTGCACCATGGCTTAGGGTGGCGCTTATTTGGTGGAGGGGTCAGTGATTTGGGTGGAAGGTATTGCGCTCGCGCCAGCGGTCGGGGCATGTGGGCTGTGGAAGGAGGAGGAGGATGGGGGTCAGGTGTGGATTACCTGGCTGGATAGGCAAGGCCGAGCAGCGTGAAGGAGGGTCGCCGGCGAGGAGGTGGTGCTGCAAGCAAGGAGTGAAGGTTTCAACTTGGCAAGGAAGGCGGAAATAGGGGAAATGTGGCTTTTGGTAAGGGGGAGGGGGCGAGGAGGTAGATATTTCTGCGGAAGCCGGACATTTGGAATCGCTTCAGTGAAAAAACTGGCGTGCAAAGTGTCATCATACATGGTCCCTTATTCAGAGCGGGTTGTGGACTGTAGCCGTTGCACCTTCTCGCGTAAGCCATAGGCATACTATACACCGGCAGTGCTCCAGGATATTTTGTACTTCATCTCACACGGTTGGTGATAATAAACTATGTGGGATCTACTTGATTTTTCATCTTGATTTGAATTACATAATGGGGTCACAACTGCAAAGGATGGTGTTTGAATTGAAAGAACTTCTATCTGTAGTGAACATGCAATTATAGGTGTGTAGTCAAAAAATTTGGAATTATTCAGGGTTCGTTTGGACATTTTTATATGGTAACTTGGTTTTCTAGGTATTTCAGGTGCACAATTCAAAATTAAACCACATGCACATGCTCCGGTGCACCAAAATGGGTTGTAAAATGATATATGTGTCCATGGGTTGATGCTTACGTCCCATTCAACAAATGGGGATGAATTTCAAACACCATGGCATCGTGGATCTTGGGCAAACATTGAGGTGCTTGCTTTTGTAATTCTAGTCAATACAAAACTCGTCTGAAATTCATGAACCTTGGCATGCTATCATGGAACGACATCAAGATGCTAGGGTAAAAAATATTGTCCCATTTGGGCTAGGTTATGGTATAAGCTTCTCGCAAACCAAAGCTTCTCTCACAATAAGCATGATGCGGTAGGGAATGTGCCACCTTGGGGGACAAAACGATATTTGTTGCATCTTCTTACTTTCAAAATTTTCCTCGTGTTAACATAGAACAACAGGAGTGTTGTGCAATTTTTTGGGATATTTCGGGGTTCACATGGACATTTCTATACATTAACTGAGTTTTCTATGCATTCATGTGCATAATTCAAATTTGAACTACATGCACATGCTCCAGTGCATATAAACAGGGTTGAAAAATCAATTTTGTGTCCTTGATTGCAACCTTAGGTCCCATGCAAGAAATGGGAATGAATGTCAAACACCTTTGCCACCGTCGCTGGGCCGCTAACATTGAGATACATGGTTTTAAAATTCTAGTAAATCCAAAACTCGTCTGAAATTCATGAAACTTGACATGCTATCATGGAACGGCAGCACCATGCAGTGGTAAAAATATTGCCCCATTTGGGGCAGGTTGGGGTATAAGCTTCTCACAAACTAGAGCTTCTTGCAACAAGCCTCATGGTTACGGTAGGGAACGTTTCACCTTTCTGGACGAAACAATATTCGTTGCCTCTTCTTGATTTCAATTTTTTCTCTAGTGTCAACATAGAACAATAGGAGTGTTGTGTTAAATTTTGGAATTTTTTGAGGTTCGTTTGGACATTATTATGCAATAATTGACCTTTCAATGTATTTATGTGCATAATTCAAATTTGAACTATATGCACATGCTCTAATGCATATAAATTGGTTGAAAATTCAAATCTATCTCCTTGGTTGCATACTTAGGTCCCATGCAAGAAATGGGAATGAATGGCAAACACCCTGCCACCGTCACTCGGCCACAAACATTGAGATACCTGATTTTTAAATTCTAGTAAATCCAAAACTCATCTATAATTCATGAAACATGGCATGCTATCATGGAGCGGCATCAACATGCTGCCGTAAAAAATTTGACCCACTTGGGGCAGGTTTGGGTATAAGCTTCTCACAAACCAGAGCTTCTCACAGAAAGCCTGATGGTTTCGGTAGGGAATGTTTCACCTTTCTGGACGAAACGATAGTCGTTGCCTCTTCTTGATTTCAATTTTTCTCTAGTGTCAACATAGAACAACATGAGTGTTGTGTTAAATTTTGGAATTTTTCGGGGTTCGTTAGCACATTCTTATGCATTAATTGAGTTTTCAATGCATTTATGTGCATAATTCAAATTTGAACTACATGTGGATGCTCTAATGCATATAAATTGGTTGAAAATTCAAATATGTGTCCTTGGTTGCATGCTTACGTCCCATGCAAGAAATAGGAATGAATGTCAAACACCCTGCCATCGTCACTCGGTCGCAAACATTGAGATACCTAGTTTTTAAATTCTAGTAAATCCAAAACTCGTATGAAATTCATGAAACCTGGCATGCTACCATGGAATGCAACCCGACATGCCTTGGTAAATTTTTTATCCCATTTGGGGCAGGTTTGGGTATAAGCTTCTCACAAACCTGAGCTTCTCATAACAAGCCTGATGGTTTCGGCAAGCAACATTTCAACTTTCGGGATGAAATGATAGACGTTGCCTCTTCTTGATTTCTTTTTTTTTCTCTAGTGTCAACATAGAACAACATGAGTGTTGTGTTAAATTTTGGAATTTTTCAGGGTTCGTTAGCACATTTCTTATGCATTAATTGATTTCAATGCATTTATGTGCATAATTCAAATTTGAACTACATGCACATGCTCTAATGCATATAAATTGGTTGAAAATTCAAATATGTGTTCTTGGTTGCATGCTTAGGTCCCATGAAAGAAATGGGAATGAATGTCAAACACCCTGCCACCGTCACTCGGCTGCAACATTGAGATACCTGGTTTTTAAATTCTAGTTTATTCAAAACTCGTCTGAAATTCATGAAACCTCGCATGCTATCATAGAATGGCACCCGACATGCCATGGTAAATTTTTTGTCCCATTTGGGGCAGGTTTGGGTATAAGCTTCTCACAAACCAGAGCTTTTCACAACAAGCTTGATGGTTTCGATAGGGAACGTGCCACCTTTGGGGACAAAACGATACCCATTGTCTGTTATTGCTTTCAAAAAATTTATAGTGTCAACATAGAACAACAGGAGTGTTGTGTTAAATTTTGGAATTTTTCAGGGTTTGTTTGGACATTTTTATATATTAACTGGGTTTTCTAGGCATTTTATGTGCATAATTCAAATTTGAACTACATGCACATGCTCCAAGGCGTATAAATTGGTTGAAAAATCAAATATGTGTCCTTGGGTGCATGCTTAGGTCGCATGCAAGAAATGGGAATGAATTTCAAACACCAGGACACCATTGACTGCCGAAAAAACATTGAGATACTTTTTTAAAAATTCTAGTAAATCCAAAACTCGTCTGAAATTCATGAAACTTGACATGCTATCATGGAACGGCAGCACCATGCAGTGGTAAAAATATTGCCCCATTTGGGGCAGGTTGGGGTATAAGCTTCTCACAAACTAGAGCTTCTTGCAACAAGCCTCATGGTTACAGTAGGGAACGTTTCACCTTTCTGGACGAAACAATATTTGTTGCCTCTTCTTGATTTCAATTTTTGCTCTAGTATCAACATAGAACAATAGGAGTGTTGTGTTAAATTTTGGAATTTTTCGAGGTTCGTTTGGACATTTTTATGCATTAATTGACCTTTCAATGCATTTATGTGCATAATTCAAATTTGAACTATATGCACATGCTCTAATGCATATAAATTGGTTGAAAATTCAAATCTGTCTCCTTGGTTGCATACTTAGGTCACATGCAAGAAATGGGAATGAATGGCAAACACCCTGCCATCGTCACTCGGCCACAAACATTGATATACCTGATTTTTAAATTCTAGTAAATCCCAAACTCATGTGTAATTCATGAAACATGGCATGCTATCATGGAGCGGCATCAACATGCTGCCGTAAAAAATTTGACCCACTTGGGGCAGGTTTGGGTATAAGCTTCTCACAAACCAGAGCTTCTAACAGAAAGCATGATGGTTTCGGTAGGGAACGTTTCACCTTTCTAGACGAAACGATAGTCGTTGCCTCTTCTTGATTTCAATTTTTCTCTAGTGTCAACATAGAACAACATGAGTGTTGTGTTAAATTTTGGAATTTTTCGGGGTTCGTTAGCACATTCTTATGCATTAATTGAGTTTTCAATGCATTTATGTGTATAATTCAAATTTGAACTACATGTGGATGCTCTAATGCATATAAATTGGTTGAAAATTCAAATATGTGTCCTTGGTTGCATGCTTACGTCCCATGCAAGAAATAGGAATGAATGTCAAACTCCTTGCCATCGTCACTCGGTCGCAAACATTGAGATGCCTAGTTTTTAAATTCTAGTAAATCCAAAACTCGTATGAAATTCATGAAACCTGGCATGCTACCATGGAATGCAACCCGACATGCCGTGGTAAATTTTTTATCCCATTTGGGGCAGGTTTGGGTATAAGCTTCTCACAAAGCAGAGCTTCTCACAACAAGCCTGATGGTTTCGGCAAGCAACATTTCACCTTTCTTTATGAAATGATAGACGTTGCCTATTCTTGATTTCATTTTTTTCTCTAGTGTCAACATAAAACAACATGAGTGTTGTGTTAAATTTTGGAATTTTTTAGGGTTCGTTAGCACATTTCTTATGCATTAATTGATTTCAATGCATTTATGCGCATAATTCAAATTTGAACTACATGCACATTCTCTAATGCATATAAATTGGTTGAAAATTCAAATATGTGTTCTTGGTTGCATGCTTATGTCCCATGAAAGAAATGGGAATGAATGTCAAACACCCTGCCACCGTCACTCGGCCGCAACATTGAGATACCTGGTTTTTAAATTCTAGTAAATTCAAAACTCGTCTGAAATTCATGAAACCTCGCATGCTATCATGGAATGGCACCCGACATGCCATGGTAAATTTTTAGTCCTATTTGGGGCAGGTTTGGGTATAAGCTTCTCACAAACCAGAGCTTTTCACAACAAGCTTGATGGTTTCGGTAGGGAACGTGCCACCTTTGGGGACGAAACGATACCCGTTGCCTGTTATTGCTTTCAAAAAAATTATAGTGTCAACATAGAACAACAGGAGTGTTGTGTTAAATTTTGGAATTTTTCAGGATTTGTTTGGACATTTTTATATATTAAATGGGTTTTCTAGGCATTTTATGTGCATAATTCAAATTTGAACTACATGCACATGCTCCAATGCGTATAAATTGGTTGAAAAATCAAATGTGTGTCCTTGGGTGCATGCTTAGGTCCCATGCAAGAAATGGGAATGAAAATTTCAAACACCAGGGCACTATTGACTGCCGACAAAATGTTGAGATACTTTTTTAAAACTTCTAGTAAATCCAAAACTCGTCTGAAATTCATCAAACTTGGCATACTATCATGGAATGGCACCCGACATGTTGTGGTAATTTTCATGTCCATTTTGAGAGAAGGCGCACTCGAACAACAGTCAACAAA